>NC_056746.1:1024230951-1024410951 GCF_019279795.1 Protopterus annectens | reverse complement strand
AAGAAATACTTGGATCTCATTACTTTACATGCAAAGGGAGAAATTATTCTGGCGAGAGATTTCAATTGCTTGTTATCAGATGAAGACACCTCTAAAAATAGTAAGGTTAAACTAACGACACAAGCTAAAAAGGTAAACAGTTTTATAGCCTCAATGAATTAAGAGGTATACATAATTTAAGAGTTCAAAATTCAATTCAATACACTCATTATTCTTTCTGATTTGGCACACAAACTAATATTGATAAGATTTTTGTGTCTAACACTCTTTACTCTAAAATAAGTGATGTAACAATACAGTCATGTCCACTCTCTGACCACAATGCCTTTTTGCTCAGCTTGACTGTGAAAAAAGATAATATGATAATTTTTCAAAGATTCCCAGCCCATGTTACTAAGTTAAAAGGTTTTAAGGAGTGGTTATTAAAAGAAATAAATGCATTTATGGAAAACAACAATAATGGTGAAGTAACAGATATCATACTCTGGGATGCATTAAAAGTTCACATCTTTAGTAGAGTTAAAGCTTGCTATTTTCAAATAAAAAATGAATGAGACAAGGAACTTTCTGATTTACAAGCCAAAATAGATATGTTGAAACTAAATTTAAAATCAAATGATAAAGCAGTACTTACTGAAATTTCTAAGCTAAACCACAAATGTTTAGAAATATTGAATCATAAGGTTGCTATAAGCTTAGAAAATATTATACTGCAGTCCTATTCAGTAAACCCCAGACATTTACATAAACTAGCTATCAGATCCAAACAAATTAATAAACAAAATAACATTAATGAAATTAAATACAAGAATAATAACACAGCAAAAATAACAACTGATTTAGGAGGTATATTAGAAGCCTTTAGAAATCATTATCAGTCAATAAATGACATGCAATCTCTACTAGATTCAGACAATGTAATATATACATTTCTACAAGAATATATCAAGACTAAACTATCAAAACAACAAAATAGTACCCTAAATAAGCAAACAACCTTAGTAGAAGTGAAAGAACAAGTTAAAAATCTTAAGGATAATAAAGCCCCAGGGTTAGATGGGATAATCCCAGAAATATATAAAATTCTTCTAGAGCACACAATAAAGTTATTATTAAACACATTCTCCATGGTTAAACAAGACTTAATTTTCCCTCCCTCATGGAAGTACTCAATAATTTCCCCCATTCTGAAACAAGGTAAGGACCCCCAACTATGTGCATCCTATAGACCCATATCTTTGGTAAATATTGATTATAAAATATTCATGTCTATCCTGGCCAAAAGACTAAAGAATATATTACCCAATCTAATACACTTTGATCAAACTGGCTTTATCTTACATAGAAAAGTACATGACAATATTATTAAGCTACTATCTCTAATAGACATTGCTAACAAAACCAAGAAACAATTAACTGTTATTAGTCTTCATATTGATAAGGCATTTGATTCCCTTAGTTGGTAATACTTAGAAAAAAATCTTTAAAGAATTAAACTTTACTTAGGATTTCACTAAACTGATATTAAATATTTATAGTGATTCAAAAGCATTTGTTAAGACTGGTTTATGTTCATTATCCCCAGTAAAAATTCATAAGGGAACTAGATAAGGTTGCCCTCTATCCCCATTATTTTTCACTTCATCAGTGGAACCTTTCACTTCATTTATTAGAAATAACCCAAATATCAAAGGATTTCAAGTTAATGAGGGATACTGAACAAAGGTTCAGCTTTTTGCTGACGATATTCTGCTAACATCCAGTGACATAGAAGGCTCTTTACAACATATCATGAATGCCATAACTCTATTAGGAAAAATCTCATAGCTCAATTGTAATCAAAATAAAACATAAACACTTTTAATCAATAAGAAAATAAATAGCAATTTTCAAAAATACAATACATTCAACTGGTAAAACGATAAGATCGATTATCTAGGAATAAGTATGAAGAAAAAATGGAATGAGACTATTAAATTTAACTTCACTAAACTGGTAGCTATAATCAGTGACTTGACTAAAAAGTGGAACAAAATGTTTTTCACCATGGAAGACAGACTTACATTAATAAAAATGATTATTTTGCCCAAGATTTTATTTTATAAACAATCATTGGTTTTACCTCCTCCTAAAAAAATCTTTAAACAAATAGATTCCCTATTACTAACTTTTCTATGGTTCCCAAAGAAACCAGGAATAGCCTATAAATGGCATGTTACTGCTTGGGACAGTAATGGGATTGGCTTTTCCAACATAGAATTATATTCCAAATCTGTTATTAACATAATACTACATTGGATTTTATCCATATACACCTCTAGCTGGAAACAACTACATGAAATACATATAACTTCCTCTGAGAACTCAGAAACCCAGTTTAAGGAAACCTTTGGAATTAACAAAATATTTTTGACACTCTGAGAATATTGCTTATATAATAAGAAATTTAGCCACTTCTCACATGGTATACGTCAAATATTATATATTTTCAAAAATATAATCGATAACAATTATAGTCTAAAGAACACCTTTTTCGTTACATTTCCCCATAGCTTATACACCAGATTGCCTAGATGCCTTTAATATCAATAAGATGCAGAATCTTAAAGAGAATTATCTAAAGTTTTGGCACCAGTTTATAGACAATAAGAACATCCAACCAATGAACTTTTTCTTAGCCAGATATAATGTCTGTCAAGATAATTGACTCTTTATCTTTAAGACAGTTTGTTGAAAATAAAGTGAGAGTGTCAATAAATCTGGAAACTGATATTATACCAAGATTGATACAACTATTTATATGGTGTAGTTTGATGAACATTGAACATAAATTAAGCATATCACCTGTATATAAAATCCTATGAGAAGACTTGATTACTTTTGGCCAAGCTTTTTGGTATTACTCCATAAAGATTAATGGTGAAGCTTTATCTAACAATAATAAGAAACAGTTATTAAATTCAATAAAAAACACTTCAGCATATTTATATTGGAGACTATATACCTGGAGATTTATTCATAGAAGCTTTTACACTCCACACAAAATTGACCTTATAACCAAGAGTAATGAAAGCAAATGCTGGAGGTCTGGTGATATTCTTGAAGCCAGCTGGATTCATATGGTCATCAAATTAGAAGTCTCACACAATTCTGGAGTGATTTTAGACATTTCACAAAAGCCCTGTGGTCTGATAACTGTCAAATTACTAGCTATTTGATATTATTCAATGTCCCTACCCCAGGTGTAATTCCTAGACATCATTTCCCTGTTCTTTGGTTAATTCTAGCTATTGCCTAAAAATAATTACATTGAACTGGAAAAATTAGCAAGATCTTATGTTTACTGAGTTTATTTCAATAGCAAAATCTGTATGTAAAAAAGAAATGCAAATTATTTATCAGAGATCAGCAAATGTAACACACAAAAGACTAGCTTGCCAAAAACTGGAGAGATTGTTAGAGAAATATTGATTACCTTTCTTGGATAAAACAAATGTTTATCATGAATGTTTGTATATAGTGTAAATAGTTATGTTTTATATTGTTTATTTTTAATACTTTATGTCCATGTTTATTAACAAAAGTTAATAAAAACGTTTTTGGAAAAAAAGAAAATAAAACTGGACATAAAGGCTGATGGCAGGCATGTCATGTCATGACCAACTTAATGAAGACATCCCATTGTGATAACTGTAAAAGCACCTTTTGAATATACATTGTGCAAAGATTATCTCACTAAGAAAAGAAAGAGTGCTTATTAACAAAATACAAGTGACTGCTCTGTGTGACCATTGTTGCTATTTGTATAATACTTGAGAAAAAGAATGTTTCAACTGCTTTAGAACAGAATAATAAAAAATAGCCTGGTTCTATGGCATAGTGGGATGGTGCTCTGACTGCACCCAGACAATCAACGTTCAGTTAGTAGCCCTGGCACTGGAGGAGACACGCAGGGAGGGAAGTAATGAATGGTACTGCTCTGCTCTCCTCTGATAAGGGATGGTGGGGACTGTTTGCATTCAGAGGCATGCAGAGTAGTGCAAGCGTTGAGGAGAAGACTGGAGAGATGACCAGTCAGGCTGTGGGGAGCTGCCCAGAGAAAACATCCCTGCAGAAGTCAGGGAATGTTCCTCAAGGACAGTCCATTGCATGCCCATCTCCAGAATCTTTTTGAGTGCATGCAGATAGGTCTGGCAAGAAAACCATCCCTAATGACAATCTTAATGATGACTCCTCTTGGTCTGCTCTTGATCAGTGAAGGGTGTGATAAACTGAGAGGCTGCAAGCCCATCCAGATTTTGTAAATAATTATTTGTCATTCTAAATATTAATATGATCCATGGGCTGGTTTCACAAATGTAAGAAAACTGTGTTATGTGCTAAGCTTAAAAAAATTAGCCACAGTGCACCCTGCTGGAAAAAAGCTGATAACTAAAGAATTTACAACTGAGAGTGATCTCAAGCTCGGAGACAGGATGTCCGGGCCAGGAAATTCTTTCTATTGTCCTAAGACCGAGATAATTACTAGGTTTCACATGTAAAGTGTCTTTTATTGCTGTGGCTTCCTGACAGGTGCATATTGCAAAGATATGTTAAATTTGAAGTTCTGTGAGCCTAGGAAACTTAAGCAAAAGTGTCAAGAATTATGTAATCTGAAATGACTCAGCAGTAATGTGTATTATCAATTTAAGACTTTCCCAGAGGGAAAGATTCAGCATTTTGTATTTTGTCTGAACCTGAACACAACAGCTCATGAGCACTTTGCCTTTGCTCTGTAAGTAGAATTTAGAACAGTAATTTCTCTTAGAGATAGATAGGAATATAGCCAGATAAGTCTAGCTGTTTTTTATATTTATGTGAGACTATCCTACAATGTTGTTTTAAAGTATTCCCTGTGATTTCTGAACTCTAGTGTCACTGTGTTGAATTAATAAGGATTGCCTTGTGTTTTTATTATTTATTATTAAATATTTTTAAACCTTTCAAATGTGACTGCTTTGTGTAGAGATAATTTAAGCTCTCAGAGTACTTGCATGTGTTTGGTGATACTGTATAAACCACTCCAATAGCCTTAGCCCTGGGTTACATTTACTATTTGGATAACAGTAATAGCGCACAGTGGAATTTGCCACCCTTTAGGAAGGGCCTTATAGTAGCTGATAAACAGTGGTTGGTGGCAATGATTTCTACCTTATAGTCTGTGCAGGAGAGGACATAGCTGGAGAACCTGTGCCAGCCTTCTTAGGGAGTGTCTGTGTGTTTGTATATGATTCATATCTCAAGGTGTGTGTGTGTGTGTGTGTATGTGTGTGTGTGTGTGTGTGTGTGTGTGTGTGTGTGTGCGTGCGTGTGTGTGTGTGTGTGTGTGTGTGTGTGTGTGTGTGTGTGTGTGTGTGTGTGTGTGATCTACTTGGGCAGGGACACGAAGCACTGGATGGATGGAGAGGGTGCTGGGAGGTTCTGGCTTGACCACTTGGCTGAAATCTGTACCCTATAGCTGTGCCAGTGGGGAGTCTTACTGGGGATCTGGAGAGAAAGGGAGAAACCAGCCCCAGACTGACTGCAATCTCTGTGTGCTCTTAAGGGAAATTGTACTTTACTGTGTGTGCACTTGTTATCCTCCCAATGTGGATGCCCCTTACTGGTGTTAGTGGTGAGGATTGAGGCTCCTTGATTACTGGGCCAATGCACATGCTTCACAAAGGGTACAAATGGGATGATAGAATGAGAGACCCTAATAGTGAGGAAAGAATAAAAAATTACTTTATTACAAGCCAGGTGTAAGTGTTTTTGTCTTAAGCACAGGCTTCATCAGACACAGTAAATTTATATGATAAAATGGTCTTGTTGTGATACCCTTGTACGGACTGCCTGCAGTGCCCTTATCACAGCTATGAGGTGTTTCAATGCATGAGTTAAAAAGCATAGCATCGGACTCGTCACATTCCTGACCCTTTCCATGAGTCATGTGACTCAACATGTAGTATGGTCATTCCAGCAGTGTGGTTACTGTCATAATTGTGGCCACAAAGTTTTACTATGCATCTCTGTTTTAGACCTGACAGTGCTATACTGGCAGTCATGCAAGCTTAATCTGCATCCAGCTGCATCACACTAAATTCATTCCATCATTTACCACTGCACAGTAATGTTATGCCTTTTTTGGAATACCCCCTCCACAAAATTTAACAAGTTAGAAGAAAAAATAGGAGGTGTGTGTGTGTGTGTGTGTGTGTGTGTGTGTGTGTGTGTGTGTGTGTGTGTGTGTGTGTGTGTGTGTGTGTGAGTATCTAAATAAATAGAGAATTAGAGAATGGATGGAAATCACACATGTGCAGGACATAAAAATTTTGAGTTTGGGCTAACATAGCTTTGCATTTCATATCATATCACTGAAATATTGCTGAAGCATTAGCATACCATAAAACTAAGTAATGGTGTTTGTTAATATCCTTTGTTTACTTTCAGAGTGAAGTATGCACGCTTTATGCAGCCAATGCCTATAATTAATTTTGACAATTCCATATATTGCTGAGATAACAACAGCCAGCACTATCTACAGCCTAAGCATATTTTAGCAATGCTAATTTTCTCAGTGGTCTAGGAAATCTTTAGCAGAGGTATGAATGAAGGTAATAATGTGTGCATTATGAAAGCTACAGTGTAATACGACTTGCTTGCAAATTGAAGAAGCTCTTAAAAAACTAGATACTCTAAGGCAACACCCATTCAAGTAGTTAAATGATAACATATTCAAAGCAGATGAAAAATATTCTATTCCTTAATAACTGGAAAAAAAGTATAACAGTCTAAAATGGTTGGAGAAAGTATTATTCATTTATTTACCCAAAATTGCAATTTTAAGTTACACGTAATGATTTTACAGGACCGAGAACTGCAATTAAAATATTAAAGATAAATGCTGCTAACAATAACAATAATAATAACAGAGGCAGCCAGATATTAAATGCATAGTATGGTTTAGAATCAGCAGGTGACACAGTATGTCCATGTTCAGACCTGTATTGTTATTTTTACTGCACTACCCGAAACTTAGACTGTTCTGTATCTGTAACTGAGGTGAAAATAAAGTATCAAAAAGCAGAATGTGAAACAAGACTCCAACTGGGCCTATGTCAAGCAAATATCCAAACAGATACTTCCAAGCCTCTGAATGTTATATTTATTTAGTTTGTCTCAACACAGTCCTTGCCAAACATTAAGCATTTTTACTACAATAAAATTCCTGAATGTTTTTTTTTTTTCTTCTATTTGCAATGCAAAATCTTGGGAAATGTAAAACTACAGGAGAGATACCCAAACAGACTAACAGGAAAGTATATTGCAGCCTTAGCAAGAAATGCATTTATCATTTTGAAGTGAAGATTTGTGAATGTACTGGAAGTTTATGTAATATGTAATACTGGTGAGCTCAGTGGCACAGAGTCAACAGAGAACACAAATACTATGTTCCAATCTTGCCACTAGGAAATTGTTAACAGCTGCAATGCTGCAATCTAAAGAAGGTTTGGGATTATTGCAGTAGAACTGATACAAGAGATGAATAACAGTGGATGCTATATGGGGTCTATATCACCTAACCAAAACTTTATTTTAGTGAGCACTAAAATATCGACACGTAAATAGTGAAGTCTGTAAATAGTGAAACAAGTAAACACCAAAAGTCTGGTTGTCAAATTGAAATAGTTGGCCAACATGTCAAGCCTGGGTTGCTGGTGAGTAACATAAATTAATTGAAAATCTCTTAACTGGGTGTATGTTGCATAATGAAAAAGTCTGTTAACTGAATGGACTTACATTGAAAATGCCATTCATCGACCTGTTCTTAGTGAGATCGTGGTATAGTGAAGATCAGAAAATTTGTTTTTTCCTCACTGTAGTGCAATCTCAAAGTTGGTATACATAGTTAGGGGGTCCGGGGGGGTGCATCCCCCCACAAGACCGAAGTAGATGAACTGCGTTTTTTATGTAAATGCTGTTTTGTTAACAGACTGACCACCTAAGGTGTGATACGTATGAGTATATGTATGTAGATACTTTTGTGTTTGAGTACCGTGTATCTAATGCAGAGATATGGCCAACTATGAGAGTTCAATGTGGTACTTTTCGGTGTTCTGGTGTTTCGGTGTTTATATGTTGTTCACTATTTTATGTTTCGGTATTTTGGTATTCATTGAAATAAAGTTTTGATTTGGTAATATAGACTCATTATATGTACATGAGTATTGCCTTATACATATGTTCTAGTGTTGCTGCATGGTTCTAGTCCAGGAGAAACTGCTGGGCTGTTGCAAAGGAGGCTTCTGTGCACCAGACAACTTCAGCATTTGGGACATATTTTTATTTGACTATCAACATATCTTCTTGTGCAATATTGAAGACCATTTCACCTCACTGATCCAGTGTAAGAGACCAAATTCACAAAGTATTTCACCAACAAACTAGCCCTGTGTTAGAAAGCAGGTAACGTAGATGGGGAATATCAGTTGAAAGGCACACCAGAGTATAAAAGAATCGGGGGGAATTTAATAAAGCCTACATAGTCATTTTTACCATGTAGGCATTGTGGCACACAACTTACATGAAAGTAAGTAGGTTTACAATTCAGTAAACACAGCTGGGTGGTGCGCACACATACGCCAACATGGAAGTACCCATGGCATGCAATTCAACTCATAAGCAGGTGAATTTCATGCAAATGAGGAAGGTAGAGCAATCCAGCAAGCAAATAGGCAGCCTTGCAGACCCCATGTTAATGTCCGTAGTGTACTTGAAAATATTCCACGTACAGGATTTTAGACAGACAACAGGGACTGTAGAAACACAGGAAGATGGACAGAAATAGCATAGTACATACAGATATGAGTAAAACTATCCACTGTGTGTCCAAAAACATAAGGCAAATAAGTTAAAATAATTTTATTTTTTTAAATGATCTGGGTATGCTTGAGCAGCATGCCACAGTACACAAACACGCTTTTATGAAAAAAAAAAGATAGGACAAACCACATTTAATAGTATGTGATAGAAATGATTATAGGACTCTGCATGGAGTATCTGCAATGGTGGAATGGTGCTGTTGCTAATGAGGTAGGGCCTGGAACTGTAGTATGCAGATTGTGTGCACAGATCCCTATGCAAATGAGATGGGGTTACTGAATAGCACAAATGGGTATCAGTGTCAGCATATCCCATCTGTATAGGCACAGAACCATGTCGGTGTTCACAGAAGAGGTAGCTGACATCAAAGGGGAGGTGTCTGAGGATTTGTAAGCTCATTGGAGCTCAGTTGCACCTGTTTGTGCTGTGCACCTCTGTGATCAGCAGGGGAATGTGTACATTGGCTACTAAGCTTTATTTACCTTCAGGGAGTGTGTTCTCACATGTTTGCATGGCATGCTGCCACACTGAGAGTGACCTTTCAGAAGGGAGTATACAGTGACTTCTAAGCTTTGTTTACCTAAGTGGTGCTTGTTTCCGTGTGTTTGCATGGTGCAACACATTGCTGAAAGTATCTAAAAATCAGGGATGTATTAATTACTTGTGACCCTTGTTTAACTTAAACTAGGGCCAGTAAACAATGTTAATGATATACTAGCCAGGTGGAATGCATCATAGGTAGCCAGTCACACAATCAGTACCTACAGTAGAGCACTATAAAGTATGCATACACCCTAAATTCTGATTTTGTACACCTACTCTGCACCATAAGAGTATGAACTTGGGAATTTTAAGTGAAAAAATGCTAGGGGCTGCTTCAGGTCTACTACATCTATATGTGCTAGATGCTGAAGTCAATGCTGCTGCTGGTGCTGCTGACAATAGGCCTAGGCAGAGAAGGCTAACCTTCCAGGAGCTACATGAGCTTGAGATTGTAGAGTGCCATAGGGTGGAAAGGGACATACTACAAGAACTCACTGAGCTCTGCCGCCCTCAATGCAGACACAGAACCAACAGAGGGGAACCCATCCCAGTGGAAATAAAGGTATGTATAGCCCTGAGGATAATAGCCACATGTATCTTACAAAGACTAACTGGGAAATGATCAATATGCAACACTTTGACCATGTAGCACACTACCCTGACATACTGGGTGCCATAGATTGCACTCATGTACACTTCAAGGCACCACCTGCTGAGGAGGGTAGAATCTATGTTAATCACAAGGGATGCCATTCCATCAACTGCCAGTTCATGTGCAATGCTCAGGGCATCATCATGAATGTGTGTGCTGGCAGACCTGGCAGTTATCATGACTCCCATATCTTGCACGCATCACAGTTGTACCAGATGTTTGCTAGGCGGGGCATCCCACAAAGCTATTTACTGGAGGATGCTGGCTACACCCTGTAACTGTGGATGATGACACTTAACAGAAATGCACACACACCCATGGAAGAATGCCATAATGAGGCACAAGCACAAACTAGGAACATCATAGAGTTTGTGTTTGCGCTACTGAAGTCAGGGTTCTGGTGCCTCGATATATCTGGTGGAGCCTTGCAGTACTCTCCAGCCACATGTGCACATATTTTCATAGTATGTGCCATGCTACACAATGTGATCATATGGAAATAACTGCAGCAGGATCAGCAAAGGGAAGGAATACACAACCCCGCACTAGTGCCTAGGTCACCTCAGCCACACTCATAAAAGGACTCGGAGGATGACCCCCCACGATGATGTCCCTGTAGACAGATGTAGGTGTGCCCAGTACACCCTGGCATTGGCTAAAGTGCATTCACTGACAGCCTAGGCCCCTAGGGACTGACACCTTACTCCTACTCACATGCATATAGCAAATGTGTTGATTCCAGGCAAACCATACAGCCAGTACCTATCTATGTATTGGTTGCGTACCGCTTGCATCACACAGTCAGCCCTGAACTACAGGTCTCCCAACTGCTACATTTGCAAGGTAGGTTTCTAAACTACACACCAATTGTAAGGCTTACTATAATATAGCATATGTATGGATCTGCTGCTGTTATACAAGGAAGTATAGAGGGCTAATTGGACAGATGTAACATCCACATGGGACTACAGATATCCAGTCCAATAGTATGCGTTCCTTAATAGTCACTAGGCCTCATGGTTGGAATATTCACTACATCACTCAAGGGAGATGTTAAACAGTGGGCTGACATGATATTTGGATGAATGTATGTCCTAGCAGATCATATGCTGTTGTTCCCCCACCCCCATCACAGCAGTGTGTCCATACAACTGTGTTTACAGAAGCTCACCTATGGTATATCAGTGGACCTGGAAATCTCAGGGCTATAACATAAATATTGCTCACACCATTGTATGCCTCACCTCATGCACAATAACAATGTACATGTTTATGCTGTTGATTGTGTGATGAATGACTCCTCTTTGTCTGGTGACCTGAGTGGCTCAGTAGACTAGGGAAGGTAGCATAGGTGATGGTGTTGATGGTTCTAATCTGGAATTATTCACATCTTTTGCATGTGATGTAGTACTTTGTTGGTGTTTTCACAGACTGTCATACCTCTTAGTGCAAGAAATCTGGACAAAGACAATAAGACTGGGGGACAAAAGTCCAAACACAGGGACAGATTTCAAATATTGTCTCCATAAACCTAGACAGTTCCTGTAAGTAAAAGTGTTCCACTATAACATATATTCTGAAGGATATAATGTCTGAAACACAATTTTTTTTTGTAAGTAGTATAATGTAGTGATGTCAATATTAAAGAAGTCACCAGAAGACCACAAATATACTGTATGAAGAACAGACCAAACATATGAGGAAAATCTCTGGACAGTCTGTGGAAATCAGGACAACTGAGAGGTATGCAGACTGCCAGTCTGTTAATGGTGTAACATTACTAACCACAGTCACAGATTAAGTACAGCACACAGCTTGGGAATGCTGTGGACAGTTTGAGTGAAGTGCAGTACTGCAGAAACAGGGATGGATGTTAATGTCTGTAACATACACAATCCCAGACTGGAGTACAGGTAAGTGTGGACTGGCGTCAACTTATTAGTACTGACAGTCCCACTGGGCATGTCCATACACTTAGTTAAAGAGTGAAGTCCTGTTGCCCCTTCATCAAAACAACCTGTTATGTATAAATGTCTATGCATACAGCTGTACGTATACATATCCATCTGTCACTATCTCTCTCTCCCATGCATAATATATGTATCACTATGTAGTGTCAAATAGATATGCAAAGATATATAGATATATATAGCTAGATATATTAAAAAGGTATATGCACCCCCCATATATCTACATAACACATATACATATCATACACACATGCAGCTACAGTTATATATAAATCCCTTTTATATATAGAAATATGTGTGTGGATGTCTATATAGTCTGACATACCCTAATAATGGTGAGTAAATCTCCACTATCACACATCCATACTGTTGCTTAAAGGATCCAAGTTAAGGGCACAGCAGTACAAATTCCACTTACCCACAGACCCCTGTGCCTGCTGGATGTCACCACATAGACAGACACAGGTGAGCAGCTGCTGTAATGTATAATGTTGTCGACAAATGTATGGACAGGACAACCTTCCCTGCCAGAGCTATGCCTATGAAACTGCAAGCAGCCACTTATGGCCACACTGGTAACTGTACACACATAGCTAGGATAATTTCAGCTATCCCACTGGTAGGAGACTAGCTGCAGATAACAGTACAAAGCAATATCACACTGCAGACCTAGATGCTGGTCAACATAGGCCTAGTTTGTGTAATGTGCAATTACTGTGCCTACCATCACATATACAACATACTTAATGTGTAGCATGTGTGATAAGTACTGTGATTTATCTTGTATAAAACTAGATAGCTAGGAGTTCTACTCTCACTCCAGGCTCTTGATGTGTGACTGTGTCAGAGTGTGTGTGTGTGTGTGTGTGTGTATATATCTTCCTGCAAATGAATAGATGTACCCTCATTGGATATCCACCTGCAATGGTTATGCACTTTTGTATCCTGTAATTTGCTGCTGGCTTCCACTGTGCCCTCTACTAAAAGACCTGATGATGTTAGCCACCTTAAGACTACCAGCCGACAATATAATCTCAAAAGTAATCTGTGGCACATGCGATAAATACTGTGATTTATAGTGTGCAAGACTAGATAGACAGGTGTTCTAATCTCACTCCAGTCCACTTGGTGCATGAATATGTCAAGGTGTGTGTATCTTTCTGCAAATGAACAGAGATGCCATTATGGGTTATCCACATTCAATGGTTTTGCACTTTTTGGCCCTGTAAGTTGCTGCTGGCTTCCACACTCACTACCCTCTTCAACAAAGCCTGATGATGTTGGCCACCTTAAGACTACCAGCTGACAATGTAATAACAGATGCTTATTTTATTTATTTATTTATTTCCAGTCTGATGACTGGGGAGGTCCACTGGGCTCAAAGAGCCCGTTTTCAGTGGAGGCCCGGAGAGAAAAGCTCCAATAATACATATACAAGCTCCATAATATGAAGTACAACACATAGCAGAAACAGAAACAAACTAAGCAAATTTTACATACAAAATAGCAAAAACTAAACAAAAGTTAAACAGCAGCTTGGAGAAGGATGTAAAGCATATTTACATGTTTAGTGGTTGAGAACAGTAGTTTAAGGTTAAATTAATACAGAGGTTTAAATCGTCTAAGAATGATATAGAAGTAACATTAGCATGGATGAGTTCTTTATGTATGAATATTAGCATGAGTTCAATTAATACAGAGGTTTAAATCCTCTGAGAGTAGTATAGAGGTAGCATTAGCATGAAGGCAGAACATAGGGTTAATCAATAGTGTGTAAGGAAGAGCAAACTGTGTGTGTTATAAAGTATTTATGTATTAAGCAGGTTAGGTAGGTGGAGTGCAATTGCATTTCCATTTTTGGGAGAGATAAGAATGCAGCTGGGTTTTGAAGTGTTCAGAGTTCTCAGAAATTCTTAGAGATGGAGGGAGAGAATTCCATTTTTTGGTGATGGAAAAGGATAGGAGAAGCTAACCAGTGGGACAGTTTGGTTTATAAACAGAGAAAAAATTTTGGTGGGTAGATCTTAGGGTTCTGTTTGGGGTGTATAATGTTAAGATGTTTGTTAGTGCTGGGCATATAGTTGGTTTGAAAATAAGCTTGTGAGTGGTGATGAGTTGGAGGTAGTCAAGGTAATTTTGGAGTTCTAGACATTGCAGCTGGTGGAGAGGTTTGCAGTGGTGAGTGGAGTATTTGGAAGTGGTGGCGAACTTTGAGATTTTATTGTAACAGAAGTCTAGTTTAGAAGAGATGGAGGAAAATAGGTTGGTTAGTAGGGGAGCACCATACATTAGTGAAAGTAAGAATGTAGTGGCGATGATCTGTCTTGCTGAGGGGGAGAGGAAGTGGGAGTTCCTGTACAGCATACCAAGTTTCTGATGGATTTTCTTTACATTTATCTGAATATGGATATCGAATTTTAGGTGTTCGTCAATAGTAACTCCAAGAAATTTAGCAAAAGGAACAACTTCTATAGTGGAGTTGGCAAGGATTATAGTCTTGAAAGAGGTTTTGTCTAGGTGTATAGATTTTGAGACTGAGAATAGAAGGATCTGTGATTTGTTGGCATTCAAAGAGAGGTGATTTTGGAGCATTCAGTTATCAGTAGCTGAGAAGGCAGTTTGTTTTTGTTTGGAGCTCAGGGAGGTTTGATGCAGAACAAACTAAAGTTGAGTCATCTGCATATTGTACTATCTTAGTGTTAGGAATGGCTGCATGGAAATCATTAATGAAGATATTGAAGAGCATAGGGCCAAGGATAGATTCCTGGTGTACCCCGGTTTGGGTGGGAAGAAAGGCTGAGGTGCCAGTCTTCCATTTTACTGTTTGAGATCTGTCAGAGAGGTAGCTGCTGAACCAGGTAATGGTGTTTTTGAGAGGTTAAGATTGGAAAGGTAGTAAAGAAGGTGGGCATGGGAGACTGTGCCGAAAGCCTTGGAGAGGTCAAGTAGACTGTGGATACAAGTTCTTCAGAGCCACAGGCATGGTTTATGATATCTAGAAAAGAGAGAAGAGCTGTTATTGTGCTAAGGCCAGGACAGAACCCATGTTGTGTTGGGGTGAGGAGTTGGTTATGTGTAATGAATGGCATGGGCTGGTAGATGCATTTCTGAAGAATTTTTGAAATAGGGGAGAGAATTGCTATGGGTCGGAAGTTAGAGATGTTATTATTTTTGCCTCCTTTAAGGAGGGGTAGGATAAAGGCTGCACACCACAGTTTGGGAACATATGATTTTTGTATGGATCTGTGGATGAGTATGCTAATGGTGATGGTGATGCTGTCTGCTGCAATTCTTAAAAAGAGTGAGGGGATATTGTCAGGGGCATTGGAGCAAGGCTTAAGCTTAGAGATAATGTTTTTATATATGAGGTGGGGATGGGCTTGATGTGGCATATAGGAGGTGAGTTTGGGGTGGAAGGTTGAGCAGATGTAAGCCATGGTGCATGCTGTGACACCCCTGCATTGGCCCAGTAATCAAGGAGCCTCAATCCTCACCACTGGGAACAGCTAGGTGATGTCCACATTAGAAGGATGCCAAGTACACACACAGTAAAGTACAATTTCCCTTAAGAGCACACAGAGATCACAGTCAGTTTGGGGCTGGTTTATCCCTCTTTCTACAGATCCCCACTGGCATAGCTATAGGGTTAAGAGCTCAGCTGAGGGGCCAAGCCAAGTCCTCCAGCACCCTGTCTGTCCAACCAGCGCTTAGTGTCCCTGCTCAAGTATCTGACACACACACACACACACACACACACACACACACACACACACACACACACACACACACACACACACACACACACACACACACACACACACACACACACACACACACCCCTGGGGAAGGCTGGCACAGGTTTACTAGCTATGCTCCATTCTGCCCAGACTACAAGGTAGTTTCCACTGCCACCAACCCTTACTTTTTAGCTAGTATAAGGCCCTTGCAAAGGGTGTCCAATCCTACTTAGTAATGTTACTATTAATCCAAATGGTAGTCTGACCAAGACTTACAAGGCTATTTAGGAGTGGCCCGTACAGTGTCACTAAATAGATATACAAGTACTCTAAGATCTTAAATATATCTCACACATATCTGCCACAAAGAAAGGTTTAAATATATTTAATAATAAATAATCAAATAACAAGAGTTCAAAATCACAGGAAGTATTTGAAACAACATTGCAGGAATGTCTCAAATAAATACAGAAAAAATCTTATCTAATCTTTACTGTATTCCTATCTATATCTAAAAGAGATACTATGCCCTAAATCTTACAGCAAGGCAAGTGCAAATGGTGATGATGAGTGGTTGTTCTTGTTAGGTCCAAGACAAAACACAAAATGCACAGTCTCTCTCTGAGAGAGTTCTTAAATTTATATCAAATATTACTGCTGGGTTAGCTTGGATGGCATCACTTTTTTGTCATCTGACTTCAGTTCCCAGGCTAAAACAGAAACTAAGACAATTTAACATCTCTGTGTTAAAAATACATTATCTCTCAGATGTTTGCAGATCTTGAAAGGTACAAAACAATAAAATGCTTTTACATTTGAAGCCTAGTAATTATTTCTCTTTCAAGACAATAGAAAAACTTCTAGCTCTAGACTTTGTGTTTGCTACTGAAATTAAACTGAGAGATAACATCTTTTGTTTATGGCCCAGCTGTAAAGTAACTTAACTGTAAATATTCTTAAGTTTTGCAGGTTAATCTTCTATGTCCCAGCAGGGTACTCTGTAGATACATCTTACCTCATTATATAACATACAGTTGTGTGTAAACCATATCAATGTTCACAAATGATATATCATTATTTGCAAAATTGCAAATAGCTGGGTTGGCAATATTTCCCTATATCACATCCCCCCCCTCCCAAAAAAAAACTTAAGCTAATTTTTCAAGTGACCCTTGAGAAACGTTGCTTGACAGGATTGAGCCTATATGTGAATAACTTACACTATTCCTTGCTTTGAGAGCCCATCTGCATTGGCATTGCTAACCCCACTGCTATGTTGCACTGTCATATATGCTTCCAGCTCTAGGCTACACCTTAGCAACTTGGCATTTTGCTGGCTGTCTCAATGTAGCCATGTTAAAGGATTGTGGTCTGTAACTACAGTGAATTTCCTTCCATACAGATAAGGCTAAAGTTTCTGCAGTGCCCACACTATGGCTAGTCATTCCTTTTCTACAGCTGCATAGCATCCTTCCCTGGGTTGGAACCTATGACTGAGATATACCACTGGGTACTCTTTTCCATCTGAGGAAACCTAAGTACAGCCCCCACCCCATGGGTTGAAGCATCCACCTGCACATTAAATTCTTTGCTAATCTGGAATGGATAACACAGGGAGTCCTCCCAAAGCTCCTTTAAACTTCCAGAATGCCAACTCACATGCTGGGGTCCACACTACCTCATTTCCTTTATTTTTCCTGTCAGTTCTGTGAGGGGAGCAGCTATGGTACTATAATTGGGGAAAAACTTTCTGGATTACTCTGCTGTCCCGAAGACTACCCTCACCTGCTTTTTGGTAACAGTAGCAGGCCATGCCTGAATAGCTTCCACTTTGGCAGGTTATAGCATGATCATACCACTCCCCACTCTATGTCCAAGGTAGGAGACCTCTGCTATACCCACTTGACATTTGCTTGTCTTAATGGTCAAGCCTGCCCTCTGTAGTCTTCCCAGCACCTCCCTGACAGGCTGAAGTTGCTCTTACCAGGAATGGTTATAGATGGCAATATAATCTAGGTAAGCAAGGGCAAAATCTCCTGCTCCTGCTAGGATAAATCTACCAGCCTCTGGAAAGTTGCTGGAACATTTTTCATCCCAAAGGCCATCTTTGTGAACTCATACAACCCAAACTGAGTCACAAAGACTGACCTCTCTCTAGCAATGGGAGAAAAGGGCACCTGCCAGTAACCCTTGGTAAGATCAATAGTGGTAAGATACCTGGCCCCACCTAGCTGCTCCTGGGCTTCATCTGTCCTAACCTTGACACGGGGTAAGCATCTGACTCTGTCTGACTATTTAATTTCCTGTAGTCCACACAGTACCTGGTGCTGCCATCCTTCTTCAGTACCAGCACCAGTGCGGAGGCCCAGGGACTGCTGTATTCCTGAATTTCCCCTAGTTCCAACATTTCCTGTGTCTCCTCCTTCAAAATCTGTTTGATGCTCTCAGGCACCCTATAAGGGGGCTGCTAAATAGGCCTTTGGGGTCATGTATCCATGTGGTGCTGCGCCAGGTGGGTGTACCCTGGTTTCCCAGTGAACATGCCCCCAAACTCCTGTAACACTCCTCAGATTTCTCAAACCTGGGTAGGGGATAACTGCTGGGACATTGCTACCCCTTCCACAGAGGTGTCAGTTTGAGTCTCACTGAAGAGATCAGTCATCAGATCCCCTCAGACTCCTTTTACCATCCACTGCAAATACTCAGCACAAGGGCCTTCTTATCATGGTAAGCTTTCATCATGTTAACCTTGTACAATTTGTGCCCCTGCTTCCTGCTTAGCAGTTCTACCATGTAGTTAGCATCACTGACCTGCCTTACTACCTTATAGGGTCCCTCCCGAGCTACGTGCAGCTTGTTGTGTCTGACAGGAATGAGACCAATTTCCTGTTGCCCTACAGCATACTCTCTATCGCGAGCATTACTGCCATACCAGACCTTTTTCTGCTGTTGGGCTTCTGCCAGGTTTCCCTGGGCCAAGCCCATGAGTTCCCCGAGTCATGTCCTCAGGTTTAGGACATATGCCACAACAAATTCCTTGTGGGATTCACACACACCCTCTCACTCATCTTGAATCAAATCTAGAGGTCCCATTACCCTATGCCCATACAGCAACTCAAAGGGTGAAAACCTGTGGATTCCTGGGGACTTCTCTGAAAGCAAACAGATGGGGCAAATATTTGTCACACACCCTCTTGAACTGGTCTGCAAATGCCTATAGCATTGTCTTGAGTGTAGAGTTTCACCTCTCAACAGGACCATTAGTCTTGGGATGGTAGGGGATGTCTTAAGGTGCTTCACCCCCACAGTGCTTCCACAAGCCAGCAGGTCTGACATGAAATTGGCACCTCTGTCAGTCAGTATTTCTTTTGGGAAACCTACCCCGCTGAAAATCTCTAACAAAGCATTTGTCACCTTTTCTGCCTCAATGGAGGACAGAGCCCCTACCTCAGGGTATCTAGTAGCATAATCTACTGCCACTAGGAAATACTTTTTTCCTGTGGAACTTGGGGTACTCAGAGGTCCCACAATATCTATAGCTATCATCTGAAATGGCTCCTCAATCACAGGCAAAGGCATCAAAGGAGCTTTCACCATATCCCCTGCCTTGCCTACCTTTTGGCACTACTCACAGGACCTGCAGTACCATGTTACATCTCTAGAAATCCCAGGCCAATAAAAGTTCTGCATGATGCATCTCTTGGTGTGCTTTATGCCCATATGACCTACAAAGGGAATATCATGGGCTATGGCTAAGAGTTCCAGATGGTAGGCCCTGGGCACTACCAACTGCGGTATTTTCTTACCCTCTAGCAATCCTTCAGGGGTCCACTCTCTATACAGTAATCCTTTGTCACATTATACAGATTCCCCCCTCCTTTGTGAATTAGGTGTCCCACAGGCTACCTCCATCAGGCTAATATAGGGTCTGAGAGCTGAGCCTGTCTCAACTCTCTCTTTGTAACCCTTCCAGCTCCCTTTCAATAGGAAGTCTGTTTTTTTCTGACAGTGGTCCCTCACTGTCAGCCTGGGTACTAATACTCACCTCTGCCCTTGCAGTCACTCTGTCAAAGGGAACATCAGTACCCACAAGAAACTGTGACTCACCTTCAGTCTCATTGCTACAGGGTAGCCCCTCTCTGAAGTAGCCACCACATCAGTCCTGGCTTCAAGTATGCAGTCTGTCTAGGTCTCCCCAGGCTACCAAACTCACATGCTTGTCTCCAAGTCTGACTGCATGTAACTGCATGCACACTAAGTACTGCATTATCACAATTATTCCCTAGCAGGACATATGTAGGGATATCCTCAAACACACCTACTTGCTTGCTTCCTTTTCCACCCTTCTAGTCCCTAGCCAAAGGTATTTGTAACAGGGACCCTCCTAAATCTCTGACTGGAGTAGACTGCCCAAGCAAGTAGTACTTCTCTTGTAACCATTGCAGGCTTCACAATGGTAAGGTCAGTGGCAATGTCTCTCTTAGCAATGGCCTATTTTCCATTTACTAAGATAGGATATAACCTCTTGTGGTAGTTTGGTACCCTTGCTTTCCTCTCAACTGTCCAGATTTTTGCAGAATGTTTAGATTGTATGCTCATATTTTAGGCTTGTTCCTCATAAAATTTGTGGTTTTCTGGAAAATCACTGGGATGATATAAAGATTTAAATCATTAGGTAATGACATACATTTGAGTTTCAGATTTCAAATCATTCAGAAAATGTATGTAAAAACAAACCCTGTTGCTTTAGCAACTTTCTAAGTTTATAAGACCAATATTTGAAATATGTCCCTATTTCTGGGGCTTTGTTCCCCCCATGTTGTTGGTCTTTGTCCAGATTTCTAGCACTATGAGGTTAAGAAGTATATACCCTTGTTATCTCAAGACAACTAACTGCTGGCATTTTGTCATTTCCATTTACTGGCTCTCCCACCTTTTGTTCCCCACCTTGCCTCTGTGGACTTCTATATGCTACATGGCCCCTCTGGTTGCATTTAAAACATTTAACCCTTGGTAATGGACATGTACCTGAACTAGTGGCTTCCCCTACTACTGGCAGACTCTGTTGGTTCAGTCTGTGCTGCCGATCATGGGTTCCCTTAGGCCCATGAGCAGCACTGGGTGTCCCTTTCCTGTGCAGTGATGCCATACTTGCTAGGTATTGATCTCCCTTCTTCCCAAACTCATCTGCAATATTGCATTGTCTAACCAGATTCTCATGTCCTTAGGCAAAGTGCTAAGGGCCTGTTCACTCACAAAAAAGGTCAGACAGCCCTTCAAAAGTGGTGGCCTGACATCCACTCACCCAGTTCTGAACATAAGTGCTTAGTTAAGCAATATATTCACACACACTTTCATTTGCCTTGCGTCTATGCTCATGAAACTTTTTCTATAAGCTATGGGTGTTAACTTAAAGCATTCTGAAAGACAGTATTTTTACAATATTATAATTTAAACAATCAATATCAGACAATTTAGAAGTAGCAGTTACAGCTTTTCCATGGAGTAAGGGGGACAGGAACCATACCTAGAGCCCAACATATGAATTAAACTATCAAAATTATCCCCCTCTGTAAATTGTGGAAGAAATTTACTGATCTTTGCTGTTTCTGGGGTTCAGTTACTCCCTTCTTCATTACTTCCATGACTCTGGTGAAGAGTCATCAGCATCTCCTTTTCATGTCGCCTCTGCCTCTCCTTCTCATCTGCCTCTAGATGTTGCAGTTTCTCATTTTCCTCAGCCTCTAGACATCTCAGTCTCTCTGCTGCTTCTATTTCCAATGCTTGGTCTCCAGCTCAAGTCTCTTTAACTTCAGATGGATTTTAGGTCCTCTATGGAAAGGTTGAGCTGTCCATTTTCTGAGAGTTGTATATCTCCAAGGCCAGCCTGGTTATCCTCCTGATTACTCATCTGCATTGCAGCTGTGCCCAGCACTACAATCATTTCTGCCTTAGTCAGGTGGCATGCACAAGTGATGTGAAACTCTGAATGTTCACTGCATGGCTGATTAAGAGTACAAACGCCTTCAGTGACCACTGTACACAGGCTACAGGAATTCAATATTTACACCACTACAAGCTATTGAATATGTGATGTGGCTATCTCACCACTGTCAACCAATTAATATGTGATGTGGACATCCCACCAGTGTCCCCCCAGTTAATATGTGATGCCCTGCACTAGCCCAGTAATCAAGGAGCCTCAATCCTCATCAGTGGCAACAGCTAGGGGATGTACACACTGGGAAGATGGCAAGTACACACACAGTAAACTACAATTTCCCTTAAGAGCACACAGAGATCATAGTCAGTCTGGGGCTTGTTTCTCCCTTTTTCTCAAGATTCCCAATAAGACTCCCCACTGCCACAGCTATATGGTTAAGATCTCAGCTGAGGGGCCAAGCCAAGACCTCCAGAAACCTCTCTGTCCAACCAGTGCTTCGTGTCCCCGCCCAAGACCCAGACACACACACTTTGAGATTAGATTTATATTCAAACACACACCTGGGGAGGGCTGGCACAGGTTTACTAGCTATGCCACCTTCTGCCCAGACTATAAGGTAGTTCTACTGCCACCGATGCCTACTTATCAGCTACTATAATGCCCTTACACAGGGTGTCCAAGTCTCCTGTGTAATGTTGCTATTAATTCAAATGGTAGTCTGACCAAGACTTACAAGGATATTTAGGAGTGGCCTGCATAGTGTCACCAAATACATATGCAAATACTTTAAGAGCTTAAATATATCTCACAAATATCAGCCAAAAAGAAAGGTTTAAATATATTTAATAATAAATAATAAAAGAACAAAACAATACTCAGTCAATCAACACAGCAGCTTCAAAGTTCAAAATCACAGGAAGTATTTAAAACAACATTGCACGACAGTCTCAGATAAATACAGAAAACATAAACTAATCTTTACTATATTCTTATCAATATCTATAAGAGATACTATGCCCTAAATCTTACTGACAGCAAGGCAAGTGCAGATGGTGATGATGAGTGGATGTTCTTGCTTGGTTCAAGATAAACCACAAAATGCGCAGTCTCTCTCTGAGATAGATCTTAAATTAATATCAAATATTACTGCTGAGTTAGCTTGGATGGCATCACTTTTTGTCACCTGACTTCAGTTCCCAGGCTAAAACAGAAACTAATGGAATTTAACATCTCTGTGTTACAAATACATAGCTTTCAAATGTTTGCAGATCATGGAAAGTACAAAATAATAAAATGCTTTTACATTTGAAACCTAGTAAATATTTCTCTTTCAAGACAATACAAAAACTTCCAGCTCTAGACATTGTGCCTGATACTGAACTGAAACTGAAAGATAACTTCTCTTGTTCATGGCCCAGCTATAAAGTAACTTTAGCTCAAATATTTTTAGGTTTTGCAGGTTAATCTTCTAGGTTCCAGCAGGGTACACTGTGGATACATCATAGCTCAGTACATAACATACAGTTCTGTCTAAATCAAATCAATATTCACAAATGACAGAATTATTTGCAAAATTCCAGATAGCTAGGCTGGCAATATTTCCCTATATCACACATACAATAAGTACCGTGATCCTTAATACATAACATTAGATAGGTAGGGGTGCTAATCTCACTCCAGCCCACTTTGTATGCATGTATCTTCCTGCAGATGAATGGACATGCTCTCATGGGCTATCCACTTGCAATAGTTATTTGCTTTTTGGTCCTGTAAGTTACTGCCGGCTTCCACACTGCCCTCTTCCACAAGGCCTGATGATGTCAGCCACCTTAAGACTACCAGCAGACATTTCAACATCAGATGTAAGCTGTGGTGCATTTGATAAGCACTGCACTCTGTAGTTTATAACAGCTATAGATCAGTAGGGGTTCTAATCTCATTCCAGCTGACTTGCTGCATGTGCATTTATCCATATAGCATAACCTTGGTAGCCTAGACATATGCAATGCTTTTCAGTGTTTTATGTATGGCAGGTGATATCCCCCCCCAAAGGACTAACCACAACAAGGCCTGTGCATGTCATCAAGCATACTATGTCCTAAAATGATAGTACCAAAAGACATGAGGTGTGTTGGGTGCACCACTTACAGTGATCTGTAGTATGTACCATTACATATGTAATTGTGCACACCTACATACAGCCAACCTGCACTATGTGTGTACCTTGGCATGTCCTCTACACACTGATTGGAAGTGGTGTTAGCCTCAATATAGTCATGTGTTTCCTGAGCCTGTTAAATCATTTTGCAACATGTTATGGAACCATGGAAGGTATGAATTGAACACAGAGAGTACTCTAGCTTTTGATTGTCACTGGTCTGAAAGATGTGGATACTTTCACTATTGTACAACCTATACCAAGAGGTTTGTGATGTACATCCCAGACTGGCACTGGTATACTGAGTGTGGCAGTCATCACAGCTATCATTGTGTGCAATGGCACCCTTGCCATGTCACTACACAGGCATATCATACAACTGTAGCAGCCACACAGGTTCCAAGGTACACCAATACACATTGTCGAGAACATGTCATCTGTGTCAGGACCGTACATGTGTAGTCTGTTTCTGAAATACTTTGGAGGGGATGTTTGTGGCTCCATACTAGAAGGTGTCAGCTCCAACTGTGTACCACTCGTGTATCCATGACAGGACTAACACATTTGTTACCTGTGCTACACACCAACAACATCAGTGTGGTATGTATGGTACATGCTGGTGAGACAGGTATGCAAAACAGGCAGTACACTCTACATGAAACAGGCCCCCCATGCATGTCATGCGCACATCTACTGTGACACACATCATGTTCAGGTTACACACTGGGATGCAGAATGCAACAATCATAACTGTTGCCTGACAACTGTGGGTACTTGACACAGGATATATGTAGATGTGTCATCTCCATAAAAACCCTGGTGGCACTTATGAAAGGTAGCAGACCTTCTCACAGATTAGGGAGGTGTGAGTATGCTGAATATCAACATTGTCCTTGTGAGCCTGTTATAAAGATATGAACATATGGGGCCATGTAGTTATAGTGCTGTACCTTGCTGACGACATATATCCACTGTGCTGATATGCCATCCTGTGATGCTATATTTCCACTTTTATCCATAAGTCACCCCAACAGACTCCTGTAACAGAAACATAAACAGGCCTGTGACACACCTGTCATTGTGTAACTATACAGCCAATTCAACAACATACAACATAAAGACCACATAAGGTACACAAATGTATGTGGTGTACACATGACAAATGGCAGTATACAGTACCTCTCATTAACCACTACAAGTGACATGGTGAACCTACACTGCATTACACAAGTAGATGTTAAGTAATATAGTCACCCTGTGCATCAGACCCATAGCTTCATTTCTCAACATTGATGTCAAGGATGACAGGGATGTGACACAGGTATCATCACTTACACAGGGTGTTGTGTGGGGATTCAGGAGGCCTAGGCTAGCCCAAATGATAGACAGCATGCGTGTGAGTCAGGGGGTAGCATGTAAGATGGACCATTGAGAGGTGTTGTGTATGTATGTAGGTGACCTGTATTTGACAGTGGTATGTGACTGTGTGCATTTACACAGTCAAGCTCAGTGCTAGGCCTACATGTGTAGATGTTAGATAGGTTTAGACCATACATGTAGAGTCGACAGTTCAATGTCTCTTGTCCCAAACACAATAACTGGCTCTATAGGGAGCTGCACTGGCACCTCTATGCCCAAAGTCAGAAGTGGTGCTGGTATCTGATGGTGACTGCTGTCTGCTGGGACTGTATCCCCCACTGGACCACCCAGGACCATGAGCCCATCATCTGCCACATAATGGTGTGGACAGCACACTCCCTCTGTAGTGCTGGATGTACTGCTACTATGGAAGCATGAGTGTGTATTGCCACATGGAGTCTCAGCAGATAGAGTTGCTGACCTACGTCAATGGGTCCGATGCTCAGCTCCAACCACACATTCCAGCACAGACAATGTGCAGTCCAAGCAGACACTGTCTCGGCTTATCTGTCCACTGCATCAATGAACTGATCCAAGGTGTCCCCAATGTGGTGGAGACTGTCATGGATGTTAGACTGTGCAGCATCCATAACCCTAAGCAGATGCCTGGTGTTCCGTTCAGAACGTGCCTGTGCCTCCATGATGGCCCAAAACATGTGCTGGGTGACCTGTGATGTGCACACCTGTCAATTCACCTGTGTGGGACCTCACCAGCTCTCTGGCTATGGCCAGTGTCTACACTCACTGGAGCCATAGTTGCCACACTTTCCAGTTCAATATCTCCACCCTCTGACTATCCAATACCTATGCCCTCCAGCGATAGGGTATGGGTGGGCATACAGACTGTGTGCAGTGACAATGGGGGCAGACGAGTGATGTCTACCTCTGAGACAGATTCAGCCCCTGACACCCACACCTGTGCCTCACTGTGGCCACTATAATCAGGTTATGTAGGGGACAAACTCTAACCCCCACAGTCACCTGCAATAAGAATGAAATAAGCAGTACATTAATACCTGCACTATTGTGTATGAAAAACATCAAAGACTCATAACTACAAACATCCACAACTGGATTAGTGGTCAAATAACTTCCTTCTTTGCCTTCGTCCACAAAGTACTACCCCAGAACAAAATTCCGATTCAACTCAGGACCTTTATAACCATCACTTTAGGTAAATCAAGTCAAACATGACCAGTAATGCTTACCTTTTACATTTTCAGTATGGCACTATACTTGAAAAACAACAGAAAAATCCCAGTGCACCTCTCTTCATAATTATATGGAAATACACAATTCACTGCCTACTGTATTTGCCTTCAACTTGTATTTTAAAAGGCATTTTAGATCCTTTGCCTTATTTAAACCAGGAGCCTTATCTGCTGTTACTTGTAACTGCCAAAGTGTATCTGTTTGTTGCATTGCACTCCCGTGACTACCCTTTCTCAAAACCTTAGGTATCTCTTCCAGAGTGGCATTTAAAAACATCCTATGCTGTTTACACATTTAATTACATGTACATAGGCCATTATTCTGGCCCTTAAACATACTAGAATATAATTGTTCCTTAACAAAACAAGTGTCATACTTACCAGAGGCAGAAACATAGCCTTGGGCAATACCTGACAGACCTGTGAAAAGTTGAGGGTGGGGTAATGTCAGTACCATGGCATGTTGCAGCACAACAAGGTAATACATCCATATATCTCATATTTCCAGTAACTGCTGTGTTACTTGTATTGGTCCTAATCTGTGTATGACTGTATACTTGAGGTTACACTCCCAAGGAACAAAAAACTGCTCCCCACATAAAAGTATTTACAGCCTGACACACTGACTGCTACAGTAGTGCATTGCTGATCACAGTAAACTTACCTGCATGCTCCTCAACTGTGGAAACTGTGGTACCTACCTCCATGATGTACGGCGTGATGGATGCCTGGCAGCTGTCTCATGTGCCTAGATATGCCAAGAATTCCTCGGTGGCCAAGAGTTGTTGTTCCACTGCATGACCTCCCCCAGTGATAGCACAATCCCTGGCTATATCCGCTACCCATAAATGTGCGGCATTAGTCATATCAGTTGCCCGGTGTCAGACCTGTTCATATATCCTGCCCTGCTGGCCTGTGGCATTAATGGCATGGACAAAGTCTGACCACAATGTGGCCTGCTGCTCTCTATTATGTCTCCTCCTCGATAGGAGGATGTCATGATGCTGTCTTAGTACTTGCAAGACTATCTCATTCTCTGCATCCGAGAAGGGTGGGTGTCATCTGTGGTACATAATTCCTGAAAGACAACACAACAGGAACAGATTTACAGGATCAGATACATGGACATTCACTATGTATAGATACAGCAAGGGCAAAATGGCCAGCACTATCCACTGATTGCTCACATGTCATACCCCACAGTGTGACAACATACATATGTGGATTCAACTGAATGAGTGAGGAATTTCCCTGTGTGCCATGAGAAATGCTGCTGTATTGTCTATGGTGGTGTGTCTGCAAAGGCCAACCACCCAATAATATGTCATAAGACCAGTGACAGACAAACAGCAGTGTGCTATTAAAACCATTATGAAGGGACAGTCCAACAACAGCAATGTGCCCCAATGACAAAAGTAAATGCAACCCTGGAGTATTTTATGTCCCCTGAAGGTGTAAGTCAGCAGAGTATCACTGACATGTAATTACCACAGGTCTATGACCAGCTTACTACTGTAATTCATATTCCCCATACCTCTATCCTCCCATCTGAATCATGTTATACACAAAAAACAGTCACATACCTACAAGAGTGAAGTAGTCTTCCATTGAACTGTGTGTCTGGTAAAGTTTCACAAAGGTGTGCTCTGTGTGAGTAAGGTCTCATACAAAATGGTTCCCCATAGCCAGCTTCTTGCCTATTAAACATGTTACCCATCAGCAGGTGATTACCTCTAAACCAATCTGTGGCTCTGAAATGCTAATTGCAGTCAAAACAGCTTAATTGCACTATCATTAGCCAATGACATGCAGCCACTGTGCAATGTATAAGGCCTTCATGTAGACCTGGGCACCTTTCTTAGCTGTTGAGATGTACACTTCTGGGTTGAGGAGACTACATAATCACAGATGGTAGGTCTGTAGCAATACCCATTACATGGAGCTGTGTGTACCACAGACTGCAGCTGCTGCTGCAGGTAATAGACATAGGCAGAAAGGTTGGACACTTTGGAGGACAACAAGCTGTAGGTGTATCTGTGTCAGCTGTGTTAGCCTTGTTATAGAGGCAGTGCCAGGGTGAGGGTACCCTTTATACTCTAACTCAGGCATGTGTTTAAGGTATGGATGTTAGGCAACTGTGTCAATGACAGAGTACTAGGTGACATATAGTACTGCTATATGGATATGTAAAGTATGTCCCTATCTGCAGGCCTGTGACTTTATGCACTGAAAAGCAGTTATTTAATTTGCAATGCCTTGGGTGCATAAAGAGTGTATTAGTGATCCATTAATTGCTGTCTTCACAATAATGTAATTGAAATGCAACACAGCACTGGATTTGAACCCTGGACTGTGTGTGGCAAAATGAACTGTATGTAAGTCATTTAACAGCCTGAACCTCTGAATCACTGCTACAGCTTGTGGACTTGCAAGATATATGTGCACATATACAGGCTGTGACAAACATTTTCTACATCCATCAGTATGTGTATGGCTTTATATGGATGTATTTCTCCACCAGAGTCCAAGTTGAATATGTATTTTGCATGAATGTCTTAGCAAGTTATTTTCTACATTTTGCTGATAAAAGGGTACATTTGCCTCCTATCATAGGCCCCATTTAAATCCATTATCATGTGTTTGAGTGTCTAGTGGTATACTATTGCACCAGAATCCAAGGTACATGCCCATTTTTTCCATTACTCTTTATTCCAGTTTGTGCAGTGTGGTGCAGCATGCAGCTCTACTGAAACACACCTAATGACTGTAATTTATCAGTTACTATGCTTTGTTTAAACCACCTGTTTTACTTAAAAGTCGCACATGGTGGTACGTTAATGCAGAGTGCTGGAAGTGTGATGGGCTTGGGTTCGAAATATGGCAGAGATGTTTATTTTGTGCATGTGACTTACAATGTTAAAAACATATATACTCATTAAGCTCTATTTAGCTCAGCTAAGAGAAGCTGCAAGATGTGGCACATAGTGCATCTCTGATCTAAAAATATAAAGAAAAGGAGGAGATAGGAAAATGGTGAAATGGGGGAAAGCAGGAGGAAAAACATATTGAAAGGCAGGGAGGGATGTGCAGGAAGGGTATAGGAAAGAACCATAGCTATCCATTTCTTGCACAGCAACAACTATGCACTTTGACAAATTTGTACATGAATTTTGATTCTCAAACCCCAGAGAGAGAGGGGTGAGGAAAACATAACTATGTTGTCAAGCCAATTGGCCAGAATTATGTGTGTCCAGTGGGCATGTGTGCAAAATGGAGAGCTATGTATGGGACAATATATATATAGTTTTTGGGATAGGTGCCTTTTTTTAAGGTGAGAGTGGAATGTTGGGGAAAGGGCATAAGTCTGTATGGGGGAGGTAAGTTTGGTAGCTGAGTATGCATTTGCAAACAGATAAGACAGACAAGACAACAGACAGGGGTGAGGTACGACACATAAGGGGTGAACATCTTTGACATGGAGGGTCTTGCGGAATCCAATTCACATGTGCCACCAGACAGCAGCAGCATGACTCATATCCCCACCCATGGGACCATCAGTACTGCTCCTGCAATGTCCTGACAGTGGCTGTGATGGAGGCTGGGCAACATGGTGACACTGCCCCACCAGCTTGGCCAGCATACCCTCAGTCTGGCACAGGTGTTGGTCATAGCCACAGTGTACTCTCCTGCACACCAGGACTGGTAGCTCATTGTGGATGACTAGTCTTCCTCTACCACCGCTCATAGAGGGGAACTGAGGTCTGTCGTCTGGTGCGGTACTACCTGATGCCACAGGTAGGGGTAGCAGAGGGAGCACCACTGGTCTAGTTCGCAGATGTGCTGGGATCCAGTGCCACGGCCAGTTCAGGAAAGGTAGAGGGATCAGCCGGAACCAGCCTACTTTGATGTGCTGTGGTACATGAGGAAAAGCAGTAAGTTATGGTTAGTAAAAATCAAACCATTGTTAGTATTAACAGAATGGAACATCATATTTATTAATCCAAATACATATTAATGATTATTATGTGCAACACTGCATAATGTTCCATAGCTCAGTATGGTAACAGCATGTCAGTATGAAGTAAACCATAAGGCCAACAAAACAGTTTAACAAAATATGTTAATATTGAATCATAATAAAACATAACAATAATCAACCACATTTTCCAAATTATAGTTAAACAAAATATGTTAATATGAAATCATAATAATGCATTACAATAATAAAGAAATGAAGATAAGAGGTGGGTGAGAGAGAGAGAAATACATTCCATTAGTGACATTGCAGATGATATTCCTTACAACACTGGTCATATATACTTCTATAAGTGTGTACTGACAGTTGTGATTAAAGTGACTACAATTCTTCTATAGCTGTTGTAGCACATACATACATGGGATAATAAGGTCCAAGCACTAACAAATACAGGTACAGAACTACTCAGAACAGTTTCCCATAATGTGGACTTATATAACTACCAGGGCGTTCTGTAAATGGATTTGGTAATACATTGCATTCCAGGTAATAAGTTATCTGGTAAATATGTGACAGATGGATTAGTCCATTTTAATTACATTACAAGAAATCATGACACTTCATGTCTGTGTACAGTAAATAAACTAGACAGCCATCATGGCTTAGTTGGCAGGCATGAGAGTAGAACCCACTAGTTGTGACTTCAGGAGACATCTGCAAATAATAATTGACTGCAGCAGCATAGTACAGACATGCAAGAGATTACAGTTCTATTTCTGAATCAACAATGCTGATGAACACATTCTTGCTATTGAGTGTAACATTCTGTCAGATACAAACACAATATCTCCACATAATGGGGGCTAACTCACCAATAACATTTTTGTGTTCTTGGGGAGAGAGAAATTGTGAGCATTGCAGGACTGATACTGAAAATGTAGTACTAAATAGCACTGGATTTGAACCTAGGACTCTGTGTGGCAAAATGTACAGTGTACAAGGAATTTAACAGACTGAGCTACTGAGGCACTGCTGTCTAGAGGTTGACTGATACTTTCCTGGAGATCACATGGAAACATACTATGAATTGTACAAAACAAGTTACAAGACTTTTCTCTAGCATTCTAGTATGGTTACTGTGTTATACTAGACTGCAGTGACACTAGAACACACTTGCATGGAATACAACGATACTGCATATATTATTACAGCTTTATTCTACTTTCAACAATACTGCTGAACACATATTATTGTTATTAGTTTGAAATATCTATAAAGTCCACACACAATATCTGGCCATTGGGTTGGGCTACCTCGCCCATATACCTGTATTACTATTTCTTATTTCTGTAGTTGCTAACCTTCTCACTGATTGTTTTCTGTTTGGTGACTGCTGCTCCTCCCAGAAGGTGTAACCCACTCCATTTGCCATTTAGGCTCACTCTGCTCCCCTACCCTGCCCCAAAATACCAACCGCCCCCACTACCTGTACTTTTATACTTCCCCTGACTCCTCCTCACCCAACATCTCTCCAATCACAACACAACTAAGCCAAACCCCTCCCACCTGTAGATCTACATCAACCCAAACATCTACCCCTCCTACAATGCTCTACAATAACATCTCTCCCTGTAACCCCATTTACCCTACTAATCTCTATCTCTTCTCTTACCTATCTCACACTGTTTCCCAAACCTTGTCATAACTCTCACACACACTCCACTACATCTTACCATCAACCTCACTTCCCATCCTACTCATCCATCTCACATGAACTCTTTACCTTTAACCCAATCTATTTCTTCAAACCAAAACTGCTCCCAGTCCCCCTGTACTCCCCTCTTAAATGTGGTGCCAGAAAATCACTATTCTCACACAACCCATGCTACCCTTGCCCAACACACTGCCTCACTCTTCTACTCCACCACATCTCTCTCTCTCTCTCAGTGGCATCCATCTCAACCCTGGACCCATCTCTAACATCAGTCTCACCAAACCCTCCACTCAACCCACAAACTCAAAGTCCATTCCCCTTACAACACTTAGTGCACAAAGCCTAAAAACAAAATTTCTAACCTCCACGCCTGGCTTTCCCATAACCACCCTGACATTACCGCCGTTTCTGAAACCTGGCTGAAAACTTATATAAAAGATAGTGAAATCCTGTCACCAGGTTTTCAAGTCATTTGCAATGACACAGCCCACAAAAAAGGAGGTGGAGTAGTAATAATCTACCCCACCTCCCATTCCATAACTCCCTACTCCAATAAAATACAAATCTTTGCCATTGCCGAAATTATAATAGGTTTACTAAAAATAAACATCCACGAGTCCATATGTATCGCTGCCCTCTATACTCCCCCTAGTGATAATATCAAAACTCTTGAAAACATCTTGTCCTTGTTCTCCTCCAATATAAAAAATGAAACCTATATACTTGGTGATACCAACATCAGCTGGAAAACTATTATCTCTGAAGCCCCGTCCCACATAATCAACCTTTAAAACTTCTCCCAACTAATACAATTTCCAACGAGATGAAATAAAGATGGTACCTCTGGTACTGTCATTGACTGGATCCTAATAACTCACCCAAACCTTATTACCAAAGCCGGAACATTACCTGATCCTCTCAGCGATCACCTACCAGCCTTCGCCAACCATCTCCCATCTCAACTGCATAAACAACATCACTACATCCAAACCCGCAATCTCTCCTCTTTCAACTCTCTAACTTTTTCCAAATGCTTAAAGCATACTGCCTGGTCCCCTCTAAAAACCCTTCCTCTAGATGGTGCTGTTTTCTACTTTAACCACTCATTCCTAACCCTTCTCAATCAGCATGCCCCCCTCCCTGAACCAAACACATCAGAATCAATCCCTGCTCATGGTTATCAAAAGGTACTAAACTAGCCTTGCACCAAAGGGACAAAAAATGGAAACAATATCAAAAACATAAAAAACCTAACACCCTCCTAGAGTATTAGCAACTACGAAACTCCACAAAAAAAATAATAATTAAAGACCGCAAGGCCCACTACTCCAAACTCCAGTCTTTGCACTGAACAAATCCCAAAGAATTCTGGGACTCCATCTCATCCATGTTGCATCCTGGCAAAAAAGAAAACCCCTGCCTAGATCCCAACCTCTCCAACCTTAAACAGCCAGCCAGTTCAACTCATTCTTCATAGACTGTATAGCTAAACTATCAACCTCCTTCCCACCCCCTCCTCCACCTCCACCCCCTCCTGCCTCAACCATCACCCCAATCATCAACCTTCCTCCACATCTTTCTGCCTCAAGCCGTTCCCCACAAGCACTATAAAAAGACTTCTCCTCAAACTCAAACCCTGTAGCAATGCACCCGACAACCTTCCACCCACCATCCTCAAACAATCTGCAGACAGCATTGCCTATCCCATCTCTTTTCTTATAAATAGATCCATACAAGAATCATATGTCCCTTCTATCTTGCACCATGCCTACATCATCCCCCTCCACAAAGGTAGCAAAAATACTGATACCACCAACTTCAGGCCTATTGGCATCATTTCCCCTCATTCTAAAATACTAGAGAAAATAATACAAGCACAACTCATGGCACACCTAACACTAAACAATATCCTCTCCACTACCCAACATGGCTTCCTCCCTAGCCACAGCACTATGACTGCCCTTCTTTCCTTTCTTGGAACCATAAACCATGAATGCAATGCAGGCAAGTTCATATCCACACTATTCCAAGATCTGTCAAAGGCCTTTGACTCCATCTTACACACCCTACTTTTATCCCAACTCTCCACCCTACACTTATCTCCCACCACCACCATCGCTTAGTTTTCCAGCTACTTGTCCAACTGCCAACAAGCTGTTCAATGGAAAAGTTCAACCTCCCCCTTCCTTCCCACACCCACAGGTGTCCCACAAGGTTCTGTTCCTGGCCCTCTTCTCTTCAACCTATTCATTAACAACTTTCATCAATCCATCCCAGACTCATCAATCATCCAATATGCAGGTGACTCAACAATCATCTGCTCAGCCTTCTTCCCTTCTGAGCTCCTAGCAAAAACCCAACTAGCCTTCTGCAAAACAGAAACCTGGATGCAGTCTAACCACCTGGCACTAAATGCAAATAAAACCAAACTAATGCTTTTTCCCCTACCAAAAACCCCATTGACAAATCCGCAATCACCATACAGAGCCAAAACAAAACCCTCCTTTAAATTGTTCCCAATATCAAGCTTCTTGGCATCATTATTGATGAAGAACTAAAATATGACACTCGCATCCAGTCCACAATAAAGAAAATACATCAAATGTTAGGTCTCCTCTACAGGCACAACCAGTTCCTAAGGCCCTCTCTCCATCAAACTCTTGCATCTGCCTTCCTACTCCCCTCCCTTATGTATGGTGCCCCTCTTTTCACCAATCTTCATCTTGGCCTTTGGTCCAAACTTGAATCCTGCTACCACAAGAGCTCCAAATTTGCAACCAATTCAAAAAACTCATCCCACCAATGCCAGTCCCTCCTCATCTTCAATTGGCTTGAACTACCCAACTACCTCAGTTACCTACAATTCACCATTGCCCACAAGGTCATCTTTAAACCTGCCAACTGCCCAGCTCTCACTACTTCCCTAAAAACCCTGCATTCCCAACCGCTCACTCAGATCCAAAAACCAAACTCTCCTTCAGGTCCACAAACCTGCATGACCTCCTGGCCATCTAACTGCTGTTCCACTCCTTAGCTAAACAGTGGAACTCTCTCCCCACAAGCCTACGCAAACTACCTAGCCATACAAATTTCAAATCTCAGCTACTCTCTCATCTTTCTTCCAAATGGGAATGCCCTTGCCATGTTTCAACTTAAACCCCTCCCCCTCATTCCACCTTGCACTGACTCATCCAACTACCTCTACTATTACTTCATCCCACCCAAAACAATCCCTCCCCTACTAAAAACTAATTTTCTCTCTATAATCTATTGTACTATACTTTCCAATCTCAAATATACTATTACCCTCTCCATGCAGAATATTTCCTAACCTACTAATGGATAGTAGCTATATATTTTGAAATGTTAAACCTACAATTGAGTTTATAACAAAAATATTCACTTTATGTAAATGTTGAAATTTCTGTATTGAATTATGTCTTTTCATTTTTGTAACATTGTGACAAGCCAATTGCAAATACCATTAAGCTTATTTGTAAATGTTTAATTAGCTGTATGAACTATGTGTTTTTGTAACATGAAATCCAACTTGCAATTATTCTCGAGCTTTTCTCTCTGGGCCTCCACTGAAAATGGGCTCTTTCTGGCCCAGTGGACTTCCCAGGTCATCAAACTTAAATAAATAAATAAATAAATAATAAATAAATAAATTACCTGAAGTCTGTGGAAGACAAAGCATTATGTGACCAGTACTGGCCTAGAGACAGCCTTGAACAGTACCATGAGTTAAGTAATACAGTTTGCAGTCATTAAATTTGCATTCTACAGCTATTACAGTGATATACTTGACTGCAGCGACCTTACCTTACAGATTTACTGCAAACAGCTCTACTGCAATGCTTATGACAAGACAGTTCCAATGTACACCATTTTCCTTACTGTTATTGATATTGTTTCTTGTTTTTATTGAATTACAGTTGTTATTATTCATTTATTGGACTATGGCTCTAATTCCACATTTACTGCACTACAAACTTATTCCTTTGGTTTTAGAAAATAAAAATAAAAATATTAGTAACAGTGAAACTAATGTGCGATTTTCCTTTATTAGCACATACAATAAGGACAGAGAAGACATTTGTGGGATTATTAAGAGAAATTGGCCATTGATAATTTTTGACCAGGATTTAGTGGATTTATTTGGAAGTGCCCCCAGTTGTCTGTTCAAAAGGGATTTAAATTTTAAAAACCTGCTTGAAAGAGGTAGTTATAAAGAGTGGCACTCTAAGAGGAGACTAGGAAATTTTAAATGTGGAAGATGCAACCAGTGTGCTTATATAATGGAAACAGGGTGTGTATTTGAGTTGAATGGAAACAAATTGCATATACATTCACATTTTGATTGTTTGTCTAGTAACATTGTTTACCTGGCGAAGTGCCTGGATTGTCCTGCATTTTATGTAGGAAAAACTGTTAGAACTTTTAAATCCAGGATATATGAGCATATTATGGATACTGCAAAAAAAGTTAAAAGGAATGCATTGAGTAGGCACATTGATAAATTCTGTAATCATAAATTTCGATTTTTAGTAATTCAACAGATTTATTTTGATGTTCATAGGTTCATAGGTTCATAGGTTCATACTAGGCTATCTGCCCTGGGGCATTTATAAGCCTAGCCAGAGTGTGTGTGGCTTTCACCACCCCTTAGGATGAGAATACTATACCCATTAGTTTGCTGTGCCTCTGTCCAGCAGTGACACAGAGATGATTCCCGGGGTAAACCTACGATCTCCCATCCACTCGTCAAGATTTCTCTTGAACAGAGTCAGTGAGGGGCTCTGCCTCACATGGACTGGGATTCTGTTCCATAGTGTAGGGAGTCTCTGGGTGATGAATCTGTCCCTCCAGCACATCCTATTTATATCCGTGTTGAGGTTTAAGTCTCTTGCTCTCGTGGCTCTGGTGGATTTGGATTTTTTGAGGTGGAGCATGTCCATTAATTCGGGTTGGACATGGCCTTGTATGTCAGGCACAGATCACCTCTGAGCAGACGGTATGTGACTGAATAGAGCTGGAGTTTCTTCAGTCGGGCAGCGTATGACATATGTTTGAGCCCCTTTATCCTTTTGGTGAGGAACTTTTGGGGTCTTTCCAACTGCTGCAGGTGTCGGGTAAGGTACATTCCGAATGGGGCGTTGTACTCAATCATTGGTCTGATAAGTGAAGAGTACAGGGGTACAATGACCTCTCCAGCCACAATCCCCCTATGTTTGCCTGCACTTCAGAAAAATAAATGCCGAACAAGAGGGGGCCCAGGACTGAGCCCTGTGGGACACCGCTCGTGACCGGCTTAGAGTCTGACATGGCACCAGCAACTCTAACCCTGTGGGTTCTGTCCTTGAGCCAGTTTGCAACCCATCTCGTGACATATGGGTTTACATCTAAGCTGGTGAGCTTTTCTATGATGCCCGAGTGGGGTATTGTGTCGAACGCTTTTGCTAGGTCAAGGTAGGCTGTGTGAACTGCCTTACCTCATCAATGGCCTTAGTGACTGTTTCGAAAAAGTCGACCAAGTTCAAGAGGCAGGATCTGCCCAAGCCAAATTGGGTAGGATCCAGTGTCTGTAGGTCCCCAATGTCTTTATTTATGAGTTCCATTATGATCCTCTCCATAGCTTTGCAGACAAGGCTTGTCAAGCTTATGGGGCGGTAATTTCCACGGTCCGTAGAAGCACCGCCTTTGTGGAGTGGGAACACAGTTGCTGTACGCTATTCTTTGGGTACGTATCCTGTAGTAAGGCTAAGATTAAACAGCAGCCTTATGTGTGGGTTTAGTTCCTCATTGAGTTCGTGTAGCACACAACCGGGGACACCGTCCGGTCCCATTGATGCTGTGTTTTTTGCTTTAGAGAGAGCAGCTCTCACCTGGGCATCTGAGATGTTTGGGAGGCTAGACTCTGGTGGGATAGATATTTCTCCTTTTGGGGGGGAGGGAGGGGAGAAATTTGCACTGAACCTGTCTGCCGGTATGTTGGCAATGTCTGTGGGTTCAGTGATTTTTGTATCATTTTGGACTAATTCTGAGCATATCTGGGAGTTTCCACCCAGGTTTCTAACATAGCTAAAGAGGGCCTTATGATTGTCTTTTGTGTCATTAGCGATTTTTCTCTCAAAGTTGGCCTTGGATGATTTTATGAGTGATCGTAGTTTTTTGCTAGTAGTGATCAGAGATGCCTTCCCTTTTAGGAATTTTGCTCTGTCATGTAGTAGCTTTCTCCTCTTGTTGTAGAGTTTGTTTATGGCTGGGGTCCACCAGACCGGGCGCCTGCCTTTGGTGGAAAGGGTCTTGATTTTATTAGGGATTGCTTGATCCATACATTCTTGGAGATGCTCGTAGAAGGCATTTGTAAGGGTTTCAGCAGTGTGGGTTGTGGTTTCCACTGGCTCGGGGGCCTTGAAGGATACCACTCCAGTCTTAAGAAGTGTGAAGTTTGCTTTTGAGAAGTTCTTCACTGTGGTCTTTTTTGCTGGGGTTGGGGGCGGGATGTGGATCTCCAGTGAGATTAATTTATGGTCTGATCTCACCAATGAGGGATATACTTCCGGTGTGGAGCATTTTGCCCCCATGTTTGTGATGATCAGGTCTAGTATATTTTCTCCTCTTGTGGGAATGGTGACTAGTTGTTCCATAGCATTTGAGTTTATGAACTCCAGGAACTTTTGGGTTAGGGTGTTGGGGCTTGAGTAATGTTCCCAGTCTATGTTTGGGTAGCTGAAGTCACCCAATATGATGGTGTTTGGAGAGACATTCATACTCTCCAGTGTCTTCAGGAAGGCTGTGTGGGTTTCCTGAGTTTGAGAGGGTGGTCTGTAGCATGCTACAAACTGTAGGGCAGTTTTACCTATGGTTAATTGCACCTGGATGGTCTCCGATGATTCGTGCATTGCCACTAACCTGGAGGTGTGGATATCCTTTATGAATATGGATACTCCCCCTCCTTTTGTGGTTCGGTCCGGATTTTGGGGCCGGAATGCATGATATGAGGTATAACCTGATAGTGCTGGGGTGCTCTCAGGAGCCTTGAACCAGGTTTCAGTCACAGCACAGACATCAATGTTCTCCATACTGAGGAGGGCTTCGAGGGCATGCATCTTGAGGTACAAGGTCTTATTGTACCAGAAAAGTTAGAAGAATGTGAATTACTTTGGGAAATAATTTTGAATGCAACACAGTTTCCAGGCTTAAACGAATGCACAAGTATTTCTAGTATTTTAAAAATGAAAAGGTATGGCTGTTATATGTAAACTAAAACAGGTTGTGCCTTTAAATTTTAATAGTTTTAATTGTTCATTAATTAGGGGAGTTTTTATGGAGTTATTTAAGGGGTAACTTTTTTGTATGAGAATTGATCTGATGAAGTCTTGTCTTTTGCAGATGAAAAGTGCTTAACCTTCAATAAATTTTGGCTGCACTGTGGTCTTCTCTCCTGGTGGTTCATTTTTATTCAATATCAGTGTTCCTCAGCTCTCCTTTGGAAGTGTGCCATCATTTATATGTAGCTTCTGAGGGGGGACCATGACCATGTACAAGGATACATTCCATGTAGGCTCTACACGGTGCCTACCCGGAGTTTATTATATCCTGAGGGAAGTAATTTTTATGGAGAGAAGCAGTAATAAAAGGGTCTTTACACAGGGTCGGATTTAGACATGTTACTGCCTTAAGCTATGTGAAGTGGTAGGAGCCATTTTAAGTAAGAGCTATCAGGGAACAAGGTTGAGCAAAGGTGGATGAATCATTGATCCAATACATCTTTAGAAATATGCCTTTATTTTTTTAATTTCAAGACATTTTCATAAGAATTTAAGGTCTTGTATATTTTCTCCTCTTGTGGGAATGGTGACTAGTTGTTCCATAGCATTTGAGTTTATGAACTCCAGGAACCTTTGGGTTAGGGTGTTGGGGCTTGAGTAATGTTCCCAGTCTATGTTTGGGTAGCTGAAGTCACCCAATATGATGGTGTTTGGAGAGACATTCATACTCTCCAGTGTCTTCAGGAAGGCTGTGTGGGTTTCCTGAGTTTGAGAGGGTGGTCTGTAGCATGCTACAAACTGTAGGGCAGTTTTACCTATGGTTAATTGCACCTGGATGGTCTCCGATGCTTCGTGCGTTGCCACTAACCTGGAGGTGTGGATATCCTTTATGAATATGGATACTCCCCCTCCTTTTGTGGTTCGGTCCGATTTTGGGTCGGAATGCATGATATGAGGTATAACCTGATAGTGCTGGGGTGCTCTCAGGAGCCTTGAACCAGGTTTCAGTCACAGCACAGACATCAATGTTCTCCATACTGAGGAGGGCTTCGAGGGCATGCATCTTGAGGTACAAGGTCTTATTGTACCAGAAAAGTTAGAAGAATGTGAATTACTTTGGGAAATAATTTTGAATGCAACACAGTTTCCAGGCTTAAACGAATGCACAAGTATTTCTAGTATTTTAAAAATGAAAAGGTATGGCTGTTATATGTAAACTAAAACAGGTTGTGCCTTTAAATTTTAATAGTTTTAATTGTTCATTAATTAGGGGAGTTTTTATGGAGTTATTTAAGGGGTAACTTTTTTGTATGAGAATTGATCTGATGAAGTCTTGTCTTTTGCAGATGAAAAGTGCTTAACCTTCAATAAATTTTGGCTGCACTGTGGTCTTCTCTCCTGGTGGTTCATTTTTATTCAATATCAGTGTTCCTCAGCTCTCCTTTGGAAGTGTGCCATCATTTATATGTAGCTTCTGAGGGGGGACCATGACCATGTACAAGGATACATTCCATGTAGGCTCTACACGGTGCCTACCCGGAGTTTATTATATCCTGAGGGAAGTAATTTTTATGGAGAGAAGCAGTAATAAAAGGGTCTTTACACAGGGTCGGATTTAGACATGTTACTGCCTTAAGCTATGTGAAGTGGTAGGAGCCATTTTAAGTAAGAGCTATCAGGGAACAAGGTTGAGCAAAGGTGGATGAATCATTGATCCAATACATCTTTAGAAATATGCCTTTATTTTTTTAATTTCAAGACATTTTCATAAGAATTTAATTTATAGAGACTTTCATATAAAACATTATAATAAAACTGTAAGAAATGACAACAAATCTGAAATTTTGAGAGGCCACTCTGAGGCAATAAGCTATAGTTTGTTTAGCTTATGCCTAAATCCAGTACTGTTTTCACATTAGTCCGTTGAACTTTGAAAGCATTTTTTGGAGTAGCTGATTTATAACTTGTTTTATAAGGATCAGCTTGCAGTTAAACATTTCCAAAGAAAATGTTATAAAATTTAATTATTAAGAAAATGCAGCATTTATAAAGCATAAATTTGTACAGCTCACATAATTCCTATGGTAGTGAATATTTCTTTTCATTCATTTGTCATTGATAAATAATAATAATAATGATGATAGCAATAATAATAATAATAATAATAATGATAATGACAGGAATAATCTGATAGTTTTCATTTTAATAGATGGGAATCATATATATATATATATATATATATATATATATATATATATATATATATATATATATATATATATATATATAATATATATATATATATATTTATTTTATTTGTTTTTTTATTTTACATTTGTTGACCGGGCTAGTCCAGCTGGATATATGTCCATTTTCAGTGGAAGCCCGGGGAGAAAAGCTCCAAGACAGATAAAACAGCCAATAAGGCATTGTTACATAAGACTAAAAACAGTAAGTAGATATAGAAGATATTATATACATTTAACAGTAAATAACATTAAAAACCATATACAAAGTTTAGCGCAAGATAATATGTATATTCTAGTGGCTAAAAAATAGTATCCAAGTTCTTACTAGATGCTTATCATTGCACTACAGTGATTAAATTAGTGGAGAGAGAACAGCTAGAAAATATATTAGTAGCATTAATGATAGGTTAGTCAGGGTTGGTACAAGGGCACAGCCAGTGTGTTTTGAGGAAGGTTTTAAGTTTTTGTCTGAAGAGTGGTAAGGAAGGAAGGGAAGTAAGTTCAATAGGTAGAAGGTTCCAGTTTTTCCCAGTTGTGTTTGAGAATAGAGAGTCCCCAGCCATGTTGTGAGACTTGTTGATGTTAACTAGTAGTTTATTTGAAGAACACAAGGCATTAAGATTTTTGTAGGGGGTTATGAGGTCTGAGAGTATTGGAGCATTGTTTGGCTGGTAAAGGACCTTATGGGCAATTAAGTTGGTTGAGTTGAAGCTGGTTTTGAAGTTCAAGCCATCCGAGTTGCTTAAGATTCTGACAGTGATGGGTTCTGAAGGGTTTACCAGTGGCAAATCTGGCAATATTATGATAAGAGGTAGCAAGTTTGAGAAGATTCTTTTTGAATAGGTTAGTGTATATTGGTGAGGCATAGAGCAGAGTAGAGATTAGATGGGAGTGGGCAATGGTAGTTCTTGCTATTGGAGTAAGGAAGGGTTTAACTCTGTACAGGCAGCCCATTTTTCTGTTAACTGATTTTATAGTATTGTTAATGTGGGTGTCAAAGTTAAGGTTGTTGTCTATTGTAATACCAAGGAGTTTGGTGGTAGAGTCTGGGTAAATGAGGGTACCACTGTTAGAAATGACTGAGATATCTATTGGTGTGGACCTACAAGTAGGAGTAAATAGTAGGAGCTTTGTTTTTTGGGATTCAGTAGAAGGCAGCACTTTAAGAACTGTGTCTCAACTATACTAAATACTTTCTGGGTTAGGCATTGCAGTTCAGAAACAGATTTAGCTGTGCAGATTAATGTAGAGTCATTTGCATATTGTATACAAGTTGCAGTGGGAATAGCCAGGTAGAGATCATTAATAAAAATTGAAAATAAGAGAGGACCTAGAATGGAGCCTTGGGGAACTCCCAGTGTGACTGGCAGGTGTGATGATAGATTATTTTCCCAGCGCACTGCTTGTTGCCTATTGCTCAGGTAGGAAGTAAACCACTTTATAGATTGAGTATCCAGGGAAAGTGATTTGAGAATAGCAATGAGTGGTTTACCATATCAAAAGCCTTTGAAAGATCGATAAATAGTGCTGTAGAGAGTAAATTGTTACTGTGGTTTCTATTAATGATGTCTGTAAAGGATAGGAGGGCAGTGGTAGTACTATGGAATGGCCTAAAGCCATGTTGGCCCTTAGCTAGTAAGTTGTGTTGAGTTAGATGGCCTATTAGCTGATGGTGAATACATTTTTCCATTATTTTTGCTGTAGCTATTTTTTTTCTGTTGCATTTCAGACTATCTTGTTGACAGTTAGATGACTTGACAAGTAATGTTGCTTTGTTAAATAACTTTCATAATTTGTAACTTTATAACTTGTTTTGCTTAATGGGTAATCTTTTGTTGACATAGCAGATCAACAGCATTGTTGGTGCTCTTGTTTGCCTCCAGCCAGCAGTGCCTTCTGTCTTTTGTTGAAAGCAAGCATATCCTCATTTTGCACATGAGATTTTGGTAGATGCCCTTATTTCTTTTCCATCCCAGAAGGCATGCTGTAGGTGAAAGAGCTGTCCCCCATATTGCTCAAGGTGTGTTTATAATGTGTAATTGAATGCATATGCATCCTGCAATGAACTAGCATCTCTTTCAGTTTATTTCATCTCTTTTATACTCACTGAGTCCCAGGATATATGCCAGACCCCCCACCAGATCTGAATTATGTAAAAATTAGTATCAGAAAAAAGAAATGTACTCTTAGGTGGTAATAGATTGCAGAAATGTATTATCAGTACTGATGGTTTGTTGTAACACAGGAAATGCACTGCATATCTTTACTACTGACTAGGCAGTGCACACAATGTCTTTTGTGCAGCTATAACTGTAACTTGGTTCTTGGTTGAATCAGCTGTGTGGAGATGAGGGTTAAAGACCTGACTACAAGCAAGGTGACCCAAGTTTTACTAGTGGCCTAGGTGATGATGAAGCTTATGTGAGGGATGGAGGAAAGATGAGGGAATGCTGGCTCACCTGTAAACTGGGGGATGGTTATGGAGAATATATTTTGAATATGCACATTCCAAAGAGAAAACTGGAGGAGAAAGAAAGGGTACTAGTTAGTGTGTTTATGGTAGTTCTGAGGTGTTTCCACCATGTAAGTGATCAGTCTCCTTACAATGCCCAAGTGGTTGCCCACATGCAGATATGTATCCTAGAATGTCAGGATTAGGGAATAGTAAGACCCGCGGTGGTGGTGTTGCGGTAGTGTTGTCACCTCACAGTAAGAAACTGTCCAGTTCGATTCTCAGCTAGAGCGTCTTCTGCGTGGAGACATGCATGAATGGGCGTACCTTCATTGAAGGTTGTGCATCAGGCCTGGCAAGCCGGTACGTAAAAATCAACTGCCAATCATTAGTGGACCGGAGTTCCGCTGTGACGACCCCTAACCGGGAAAAGCCGAAAGACTCAAATTAAGCCAGTGATCAACAGCTGTAGTTCAATTGCCACTAGACTAATGACTATATATATATCTGGAAATTCAGAACCCGCTAAATGAAGGGTTATGTATGGTTCATGCCACTACAGTTGGCCACAAGGAGAACAGAGTAATAGAGTGTTACAGGAGATATTTATGATATATTGCAAAACATAACTTCTGCTGGCAAAAAAAAAAAAAGCACTGGCTCTATGAAGGAAAATAGGAAAATATGGGTCTTTCTATCATACTCTTCTGTTCATGGTCATTTTATTATTAACTGCAATGCACAAAACATCCTTGTAAAGAATCCAGAAATCATGCACCAGAATGAAAATAACTTTTTCTTTATCACTTTTGTCTTTGCACTGCTTTATTTGGATATGGTGAACAGTCTCAGTTTTATCCCCCCCACAGACTTTTGCAGAATTCTTTGGGCCCATGAATTACCTAGGGAAGGAAATATTCTAGTGACAGCAGAAGAAAATTAACCCTGCATAGAATCCAGTAGAGGGAAGCTCCAGAAAGGAGCCAAAGATACTAGATAGGGCATATAAAGTGCTTCTAGGGAGGATCAGATCCTTGGAACTGCACATGCTATGGCCACTATCAATGGAAGAAAAAACAGGCTTTACCTTCCTCACACCATGGGGAAGGTCATGTCACAGAAAAAAAAATACTAGCTGTTATCCCCGTTGCTGTTAAGTATGACAATGTCCTGCCAGCTCAGCCCATTTACACATCTGATCATGAAGCAGTGCCCCTCAGGATAGCCTTTTCTGTGTCCAAACAGTGGCAAGCAGTGCGGGCAGACCTGCTGATCATGAAGAATTCTGATTCTGATTGTTGTCAAAAAGAAGTTAACAAATTCATTCATACCTAGGCACTCAGTGTGTAGGAGGCCTATTAGTATCTGATGGAATTAATTTAAAGGACATATGCAAGGTGGCCAAAGTAAGGCTGTATCAAAAGCTAGATGGAAAAACGAGTGACCCTGCATCCATAATGGTCATATTTCTCAGACAATGTATATTGAGTAATTTCAAGAACTAACACATGGTTAAAGAATATAAAGAGTTAATATCTGAAATGATGACTTCCTGTTAGAGAAAGGAGTGAGTTATATTTCTATAGGATGGGACAATACACCTGGGCAATAGTACACTCTCTTGTGAAGATGTTAGTCTACCACTTCAGACAATCCAGCACACTTGCAAACATAGGAGCCATACTTACGTAAACCAGTGGAGAGCAACTAACACTTTTTTATCTTTTTATAGGAACACTTATTTTGGACACTACTAGTCTAGTTATTTAAAAAGAAGTGTTGTATCTTCCCATCAGGTTTTAACCTCCAAGTCCAGGATGACCTCTGTTATTAGGCATTCCTACCACTAACCAGGACTTTACCTCAACTATAAAAAAAAAAAAATGTTCTGTGACAAGGGAATGGCAATGGACAGATATATGGCCAGTATTTACGTATATAAGGGAAAGGGGGTTCAACCTTTAAACTTCTGTATCAGTAAATGATCATTGTACACAGTTAACATGTATCCATGCAATAGTCAGGAACAACTGTGCTGCATAAACCAGGCAAGGATCCAATGAGGTAGGTAATTACTGTCTCATAGCCAATATAGATCTGGATTTGAAACTATTTGATATTAGTTAGTTGTAACCAATATTACCTGCTATATCAGACAAAGCTGATCTCATGAAGGGCCACTTTAGCACTGACCATTTTGAAACAATAATTGACTTTATGCTAATACAGAAGCTACGGGATAAGCTTGTCTGTTCAGTATCAGTAGACTATAGTTTTTTAATCAGTTAAATGTAGCCATGAATGGTCAGTGTTGGAATAATTTAACTGGCTTTCCAATCGGAGACTGGTATTAAACCTCAAAAAACTAAAATTTTACTATTCTCTCCAACACGTAGGTCTACTGCTTTTAACTTCACAATAAATGCAAAAGATGGCACAATAATCTCCCCTGACCCCTCTAGAAAACTACTAGGTGTCATCATTGACAACAACCTAAAATATGACCTACAAGTAAATCAAACTATCAAGTCCATCAATAAAAAACTTGGGTTTCTGTATAGAATAAAAGCCTTCCTAACCTCTCCAGCCAAGATTGCTATAGCTCGCCCTCATCTACTTGCTACACTGCTATATGCTTCCCCCCCTCTCTCCAATCTAAACAAGACTGTACTCAACAGACTGTCAACCTGTTATAATCACATTGCCAGATTTGCCACTGGCCTGCCTTTTAGGACACATCACTGTATCAACCTCAAACAGCTTGGGTGGCTTGAAGTACCCAATCTAATCGAATACAACCTTCTGATTATGGCCAGTAAAATTCTTAATAACCCAAATCATACACCATCTCTTAGGAACATAATCATCCCTTATAACAATCCAAGATTGCTTTGATCCTCAAATCAACTATTAATTCAAACCATCAAAACTAACAATGCAGCTGGTGATGCCCTATTCGCAAACTCTACAAGTAGAGTCTGGAACATACTTCCACCTGACATCACAATGCTCTCCTCCATAGACCAGTTTAAAACCAAACTTAAACAACACCTGGCACTAAACTGGCTATGCCACTGTAATAAGCCTGGCTAGCACTAATCAAGAAATGTTGAATAAACTAGTTACCTAGTTACTGTCTGTTTTTTCCCCATGTTGTAAACAGGGGTAACCTTTATTCTGTGAACTTGTCTATTCATAATTGTCTATGTGTACTTTGTAAATATCTCTATATTGTTTCTACACTATTCTATTTACCTGGAGACTTTATTTTGTAATGAGTTTGTAATGTTTTTTTACTGTATCTGTTTATGCTGGAGCTTTTCTCCCCGGGCCTCTGCTGAAAATGGACATGTATCCAGTCGGACTACCCCGGTCAACAAATGTAAAATAAAAATAAAAATAAAAATAAAAATAAATTTAGCTTCCTCTTTAGGGTAATATCAGCACTTCATATCCTTTAATATATACACTGTGCAAGAGTATTGTCCACAGGCACATACCAGGCATGCACTCTGTGTTTTTTCCTATTTCTCTTAGTCAATGAAGCCTTAACCTATTGGACTATGAACACTTTTGACTTAAAAGGATGGAATTTTGAAGATGCCAAGGTAACAGCACTACTTTTTCAGACAGTTATTCAGATATGATAGTTCAATGACACAGAGGTGTACAGGCAGCAGTGAGAGTTATTCTCTCTGATTATTCTGCTAAAAGTGAACTCACAGAAGACTGGAGTATTGCCAGTCACATCTTTCATATCAAGCATGTATATATATATATATATATATATATATATATATATATATATATATATATATAAAACCATCTATATAAGAATACTAAAACAGTATCAGAAGAAAAAGAAGGAAAGATAAATTAGGAAGAAAAAAGAAAATAATGCAAAACCTAATATACTTCACTTATATTCCCAATGATTTATACATATTTATAATACACAGACCCCCATCTATTCATTTTGGTTCTGGTAAAGGTAATATATATATATGAGCACCAGTGGAGGAAATAAAGCCCAAGTCTTTTCTTTTTTCTTCACTTTAATGTAAATCCAAAAAACGACAAGTAACTCCAGCACCACAAAGGAACCAATGTCACTAAAACCTTAAAGCACATAAACGCTATGTCTCCACACTTGCGTTTTCGTTTACTCCACTTCCTCGGATGTGAATGAATAATGATGACAAATACAAACTACTTTTTATACACTCACTTATTGACTTAATTAATTAAATATACTTCAATTACATAATTATATAATTATCATTTCTCCACATCAGTTCCTACCAAATACAACTTGAAAGCATGCAAATCTTCACATAAAAAACTTCAAAAACATTCCTAACTTAAAAACATTATTATATTAAAATAAAATACATTTCAAAATCTATTTATTGTTGTATAATACCTTAATTATATTATATAATAAATAAATAACACCCACTTTTATACTTCATTGAGAAATGCATTAAATAAAATGAAATGTGACAACACCACCTAGTGGTGGAAATAACATATTTTATCTTAAAAATTCATCATTAAGGCATACAGGTATTTTAAACTGTTATACTATACAACTTTACAAAACATACATACTCACATACTATAGGTTGAATAAACTACCAGAAAAAACACTTTAAGTTGCAAATATTTCATATTGTGAAATCAACACGTCTCACAGTTCACTTATAGTTTTGCTGCCCTCATTTTCAAAACTGGGGCCAGCGACACAGTATTATTGAGGCCAGGTGGTTTACTGGACTCTAAGTGAAGTTGCCATAAAAGCTCCTTGTACTCAATTGTGGCCTCCTAAGGTCCACCTCTTATATCTTTTGTTACTACTTCCAAAACAAAGAAGGAGAAAGTGGCCTCCACACATTTCATTTTATGTCTGTAGAGAGCATTATTAATACTATTGATCTTGATGTCATAGTTGTGCTCATATATTCTATTTCTTAATTTTCTCTCTGACTTACCGACATAAAATGCATCACATTCTCTACACAAGGCCAAGTAGACTATACCACTAGTCTGACAATTTGCATATTGTCTACTTTGGATCACAATGTCCCAGCTACTAATATAGATCGTATCCTTGGCACATATATATGGACATTGAGAGCAACTTCCACATTTATATGTGCCCACTCTCCCCTTCTTCACCCTAGTACTTTTTGATTTATCCTCAAAAAAAATGTTGAGACTTTTACCTTTCCTGTAAGTACATTTTAGGGGGTATTCGAACAGGCAACTCAAATCAGAGATTTCCCCAAATTTTTGCCATTCACTATCTAACAAATTTCTAATTTTGGTTGCTTCACCACCATAGTCCAATACAAAGTTATTATACCCCTCATACTGACCACTTTTAACTTTATCCTTTTGCCAACCCTCCCTCCCTAAAATAGGCTGGAATTTATCAACGGTACCTTTCGTAACCTCATCCTCAATTTCCTGTATTAATTTGTTGGGGTAGCCTCTAACTAAAAACATATTATGCAACCTTTTGCATTCTTCCCTAAAATCTACTTCTCTGGAAGTCATTCTGCTACCCCTCACAAATTGGCCTTTTATTATGCCTTTCTTTTGATAGTGAGGATGAGCACTATTATATGCTAAAAATGAATTAGAGTAACTTTCTTTCCTGTATACTTTAGAAAAAAATTCATTCCCACCTTTTCCTACAAAAATGTCCAAATATTTTAGGCTTTCCTTATCCTTTACATAAGTGAAAGTGAGAAAGTTAGTAGTTTGAGAAATATACTCAAAAAAAGATGTAAACTCTACATCAGTACACACCCATAAAAAACACATATCATCTAGGAAGCGTTTGTAGAGCTTCCAACAATGCTTGTATTGAGAATTTAAAATATATTTATTTTCCCAGGCTGACAAAATAATGTTTGCATAAATAGGGGCGCATCTCGCACCCATATCTACTCCCTTAACTTGCTTAAAAAATTCTCCTTCGTAATGCAGAAAATTATTGTTCAAGACCAACTCCATTAGTGTCAAAACCAAATAAAAATCATTGTGGGAAAATTTACCATAATTAATCAGGGCCTCTTCAAACCACTCTAACCCATCCTTATAAGGGATGGAGGAAAAAAGGTCTACAATATCCATTGTTATGAAGGTTATATTCTTATCAAACAATTCCATCTTTAAATTCTACAATAAATCCCAAGAATCCTTCACTATACCTACCCCCTCATTCAGTACTTCTTTTAACTTTTTATCCAGCCATTTGGCTATAGGTGCTGTGATAGAGCCTTCTGATGATACTATCGGCCTCATAGGTGGGTTGGTTACATTCTTGTGAATCTTTGGTACCCCAAATAGATACTGTACTTTGGGTTTATCCACATATAAATATCTATATGTGCTCACATCAATTAACCCATCTAATAATAAATCATTTAGTGCAACAAAGATTTTTTTATTGCCAATATTTATTTAGTTTAATGATGATCTCATATACCTCTCCTCATTTTCCAACACCTCCAACATTTTGGCTTCATAATATACCTGATCTATAATAATGATTCCACCACCTTTGTCTGGTTTGGGTATTCTAATACTTGGGTCTTTTGATAGCTTCTGCAATAGTTCATTTTCTTCTTTGGTTAAGTTGGACCCTACCCAATTCTTGGATAGCTCCCCTCTAATTTTCTTCTCCATCATTACTTCAAAATTTCTTAACTGTTGGTTTAAAGGGGGATTAAAAATACTTTTTTTCTTTAAAGCACTCATATTAGGGCTGCTTTCATTTTGTCCTTAAAAAATAAGTTCTAAATTTTTCTTTCTTAAGAACAATTTTAAATCTATCAGTACTTTACTAACGTCAGCCTTCCTATCTGGAACAAATTTCAAGCCCTTAGTAAATAGTTGGAAGAAAACTTCAGTAACATCTAAGCCACTATAATTGTAAATACTATAATCATTTAGTTTACATACAAACCCTTCCTTCACAATCAAATTGACCGATGGCTTGGGCTCCAAAACCCTTTTCCCAATAACTACCATTGTTTGAATGTCCTGTTCCTGTACTGGTACTTTGTCCCCCCCCCCCGATAGTTTTTTTGGAAATTCTTTTGGTAATTATTCCTAATTCTTTCTGACCTCCTCAATTCCGGATACTCCTGACAATCACTAATGTTCTCATTTTCCACCATTACTTCAAAATTATCTTGCTCACTTTGGTCATTCTGATTGTGGACTATGTTGTAATTTTGAGGGAAAAAATTCCTAGGTTTTGGATAATTTATTTTTTCTTTATACTCCAAAACATCCCTATCTAATTTCCTACATTTTCTTTCATACACATTGTGCATACTTTTCTCAATACTTTTTAGAATCGACTGATATTTATTTTGACTTTCCTCCACAGAAAAAAGTAAAACACTAATAATTAATGAATTAACTTCATTTTAAAATTGTTCTTAAGAAAGAAAAATTTAGAACTTATTTTTCAAGGACAAAATGAAAGCAGCCCTAATATGAGTGCTTTAAAGAAAAAAGTATTTTTAATCCCCCTTTAAACCAACAGTTAAGAAATTTTGAAGTAATGATGGAGAAGAAAATTAGGGGGGGTCTATCCAAGAATTGGGTAGGGTCCAACTTAACCAAAGAAGAAAATGAACTATTGCAGAAGCTATCAAAAGACCCAAGTATTAGAATACTCAAACCAGACAAAGGTGGTGGAACCATTATTATGGATCAATTATATTATGAAGCCAAAATGTTGGAGGTGTTGGAAAATGAGGAGAGGTATACGAGATCATCATTAAACAAAATAAATATTGGCAATAAAAAAATCTTTGTTGCACTAAATGATTTATTATTAGATGGGTTAATTGATGTGAGCACATATAAATATTTATATGTGGATAAACCCAAAGTACAGAATATATTTGGGGTACCAAAGATTCACAAGAATGTAACCAACCCACCTATGAGGCCGATAGTATCATCAGAAGGCTCTATCACAGCACCTATAGCCAAATGGCTGGATAAAAAGTTAAAAGAAGTACTGAATGAGGGGGTAGGTAAAGTGAAGGATTCTTGGAATTTATTGCAGAATTTAAAGATGGGATTGTTTGATAAGAATATAACCTTCATCACAATGGATATTGTAGACCTTTTTTCCTCCATCCCTTATAAGGATGGGTTAGAGTGGTTTGAAGAGGCCCTGATTAATTATGGTAAATTTTCCCACAATGATTTTTGTTTGGTTTTGACACTAATGGAGTTGGTCTTGAACAATAATTTTCTGCATTAAATTTTTTAAGTAAGTTAAGGGGGTAGCAATGGGTGCGAGATGCACCCCTATTTATGCAAACATTATTTTGTCAGCCTGGGAAAATAAATATATTTTAAATTCTCAATACAAGCATTGTTGGAAGCTCTACAAACACTTCCTCGATGATATGTGCTTTTTATGGGTGGGTACTGATGTAGAGTTTACATCTTTTTTTTAGTATATTTCTCAAACTACTAACTTTCTCACTTTCACTTATGTAAAGGATAAGGAAAGCCTAAAATATTTGGACATTTTTGTAGGAAAAGATGAGAATGAATTTTTTTCTAAAGTATACAGGAAAGAAAGTTACTCTAATTCATTTTTAGCATATAATAGTGCTCATCCTCCCTATCAAAAGAAAGGCATAATAAAAGGCCAATTTGTGAGGGGTAGCAGAATGACTTCCAGAGAAGTAGATTTTAGGGAAGAATGCAAAAGGTTGCATAATATGTTTTTATTTAGAGGCTACCCCAACAAATTAATACAGGAAATTGAGGATGAGGTTACGAAAGGTAGGGTTGATAAATTCCAGCCTATTTTAGGGAGGGAGGGTTGGTAAAATGATAAAGTTAAAAATGGTCAGTATGAGGGGAATAATAACTTTGTATTGCACTATGGTGGTGAAGCAACCAAAATTAGAAATTTGTTAGAAAGTGAATGGAAAAATTTGGGGAAATCTCTGATTTGAGTTGCCTGTTTGAATACCCCCTAAATGTACTTACAGGAAAGGTAAAAGTTTCAAAAATTTTTTTGAGGATAAATCAAAAAGTACTAGAGTGAAGAAGGGGAGAGTGGGCACATATAAATGTGGAAGTTGCTCTCAATGTCCATATATATGTGGCAAGGATACGATCTATATTAGTAGCAGGGACATTGTGATCCAAAGTAGACAATATGCAAATTGTCAGACTAGTGGTATAGTCTACTTGGTCTTGTGTAGAGAATGTGATGCATTTTATGTCAGTAAGTCAGAGAGAAAATTAAGAAATAGAATATATGAGCACAACTATGACATCAAGATCAATAGTATTAATAATGCTCTCTACAGACATAAAATGAAATGTGTGGAGGCCACTTTCTCCTTCTTTGTTTTGGAAGTAGTTACAAAAGATATAAGAGGTGGACCTTGGGAGACCACAATTGAGTACAAGGAGCTTTTATGGCAAGTTCACTTAGAGTCCAGTAAACCACCTGGCCTCAATAATACTGTGTCGCTGGCCCCAGTTTTGAAAATGAGGGCAGCAAAACTATAAGTGAACTGTGAGACGTGTTGATTTCACAATATGAAATGTTTGCAACTTAAAGTGTTTTTTCTGGTAGTTTATTCACCTATAGTATGTGAGTATGTATGTTTTGTAAAATTATATAGTATAACAGTTTAAAATACCTGTATGCCTTAATGATGAATTTCTAAGATAAAATATGTTATTTCCACCACTAGGTGGTGTTGTTACATTTCATTTTATTTAATGCATTTCTCAATGAAGTATAAAAGTGGGTGTTATTTATTTATTATATAATATAATTAAGGTATTATACAACAATAAATAGATTTTGAAATGTATTTTATTTTAATATAATAATGTTTTTAAGTTAGGATGGTTAAGGTGTTTGCCTTACAAACACAAGGTGTAGGGTTTGAATCTCACAAGGGATAATTGGCTAGGCTTAAAATAACTCGCAAGGGCAGTTAGCCTAGTACTAACCTATGAATGTTTTTAAAGTTATTTATGTGAAGATTTGCATGCTTTCAAGTTGTACTTGGTAGGAACTGATGTGGAGAAATGATAATTATATAATTATGTAATTGAAGTATATTTAATTAATTAAGTCAATAAGTGAGTGTATAAAAAGTAGTTTGTATTTGTCATAATTATTCATTCACATCCGAGGAAGTGGAGTAAACAAAAACGCAAGTGTGGAGACATAGCGTTTATGTGCTTTAAGGTTTTAGTGACATTGGTTCCTTTGTGGTGCTGGAGTTACTTGTCGTTTTTTGAATTTACATTAAAGTGAAGAAAAAAGATAAGAGTTGGGCTTTATTTCCTCCACTGGTGCTTGTGAATTGGTGAGTGTGTGTTTTGTACTTGCCTCCATTTGACTGTGGTAATATATATATATATATATATATATATATATATATATATGTATATATATATATATATCTATATATATCTATATATATATATATATATATATATATATATATATATATATATATATATACTAGTTGCAATTTAAAACAGTAAGAGTAAACTTTTTTCTACTGCAAAAGAAAAAGTAGAAGCGCCCTTATCTTGCAGCTGGGTGATCTTGGGATTAATATATATAATTATTAAGGGATGTGGGGAAGTGCAGGGCTTGCCCGCTAACAAAAGTTAATTTTAGTTTTTCATAGATTCATAGATTGTTACTAAGCTATTGACCCAAGGGCCCTTTCTAAGTCTAGCAAAGTTTTCCTGAAAGAATAATGATGTCTTGTAACCAAATAGGGTCAAACATTTATAAGCTACTTCTGTCCATAACGGACATACGTTCCAGGCCATGTGTAAACTTCCTATTCCCCATTCTCTGTTCTAGGTTTTGATTAAACTGAGTAATAGACACACTCATCTTCACATGGATAGGAAAGCTGTTCCATAGGAGGTATATTCTCTGGGACACATAGCTGTCTCTCCAGTATATTCTGTTTAAGTCATAGACAAAACTGAGGTCCCGAGACCCTGTATTTTTAGTACTGTTTGACTTACAAATATGCAAGAGATTCCTCAGCAACTTAGAGGAGTTTTGAGTAGAAGGAAAGAGTCTTAAGGCACTCTGCATGAGGCAGGTTTGTTTTGCCTTTTATTCTTTTTGTAAGGAACGTCTGAGGTTGTTCTAGTTGTAGCATATGCCTGGTCATTGATTTGCTCTAAAATGACTGCTCTTTCTATACTTACTCTTTTGAGCATTTGATATTTCATGATACAATCTCTCTTTTTCTCTGAATATATATTTAACATTTGTTGATCAGGAAAGTCCAGCTATGACACAACCTATTTTCAGTGGAGGCCTGGGAAGAAATGTTCCAGACATGTCTTTTGAATGTGGGAGGAAATCGGAGTACCTGGAGGAAACCCACGCAGACCCATGGAGGACATGTAGACTCTGCACAGAAGGCACCTCATGAGAATTAAACCAGAGAAACCCTTGCTTTGACTCATCAATGTTAATTGCTGCACCACTCATTTATATATATATATATTTACAGAGAGAGAGAGAGAGAGAGAGATAAGGTTTATGAGTATTCACTTGCAATTATGGTGATTCCATAATGCAATGTTATCATTAGTAATGTATAAAACTAATTGCCAGCAATATATGATTGCTTTTTATTGATATATAGTTTGATTTTGAAATAAAAAGATAACAGTTCATTACTTTTTTAAAGTTATTGTCCAATTTTTGATTTAACAAAAAAAATATTTTAAACATTTTACAGACTTGTAATAAATCTTTAGTTTAATGGGCAGAAGATTTTATTTTATTTTATTTCATTTGAGATAGACAAATAAACTGGACCTCAAGTGGCCAGTTTTCAGATGATGCCTGGTATAAAATGTCTATGAATTATAATGGTATGCACTAAACAATAGACATTAGAAAACACACAGTAGATTAGATAAATGTAAAATTAGTATTTATAAATAAAGTATTACTTCACTGTGGAATTGTTTTTTTTTTTCATAAAACATTAAAGATAGTTATACAGGCACCCTTTGCTACAACTTATAAGAGCATGTAGCTATGTTTTGCAACTATAATATTAACAAGGTGGTAAAACTCTTAATAGTAGGACATACTTTGATATTGGCTTGAAAGATGCTCAATATTTGAGGCCACAGTTAGAAAAGGTTTTTCATAGATTCATACTAAGCTAACTGCTCTTGCGGGCCATTGTAAGCCTAGCCAGTTATCCCTTGTGAGACTCAAAGTGTGCACCTTGTGTTTGTAAGGCAAACACCTTAACCATTAGGTCACCCTCCCTCCTGCTGCACTCCTGGGAATGTTGATAAATTATCATACGCAAGTAATATGAAGGGACAAACAAATGGATCTGATTATGGCTTTAAGCTTTATCATGCTTCTCAGAGATAGGCAATGCCTGATGTTCAGGAGTTTAAAAGACTGGACTACATGTTAATTACATGCATATTTTGGTGATGGGGAATTATCTTGCTTTACTGAGACTCAGACAGTGGAGCTTTCTTCACTGTGAAACTTTAATCCATTTTTAGGTTTTATCAATTTCTGGGTGAGTATGCACTTGTAAAAAGGAGGACATAAGGTAACACTGAGATGTAGATGCCTTTTCCAATTACAACCCTGATTTCTTCAGTCAATGGATGCCTTGTTTTGTGCCATGTAGTATTTTTATCCTTTTTCTTTTAGTTGATTAAGTTTGTGAATATGTTCTTTAAAAGTTCAATAGGGGTACAGACAAACACGGAGTTCACTGACAGCTGTACATGTTTTGTATTCTGGGGGTAATTGTAAATTATAGCTGCATTTGTGGATATCATATTTACCCTTTTGGGGGAGTTAAAGAGTACAGCTTGTGTCTTCTTAATAGTTAAACTTGGCAATACCAGCCAGATTTGAAGTCAGAGACAGACAAATATGCAGGTGTAAATGAGTAGACAACCAGGTTGCCAGGTTATATGAATACAGCACAAATGTGCTAACATTATATAGACAAAAAGAGATTGTGTTTGTATAAGAAGTAAATAAAAAACAAGTAATCTCCGTGGTATCCCCAAAGTCTTAAAACAATCCACTAAAGTGTAGTGGGTCCAAAAACAAAACAGTGTAAGAAACTTCTCTGTGTGGAAGATTTTCAGTCCATATATTTCTAGTTAATCACTGTATATTAATCAGATCAGGCAATAGTAGTAGAAGTAGCAAACGTAAACTCGTCTTAAGTCAAAACAAAACAAAAAGTAATAATAGAAAATATATAACTGTACAGCATTACTAAGTATTCAAAAGTAATCCAAGCAAGGCAGGCAGTCTGTTTCCAGTTGAAAATCCTTTATTAAGTACACAGACAAGTGATCCAAGTAAAACAAAAATAGAGTAATAATTTCCTCACAAGCTTTCTAAATATATATATACTTTTTATCAGGCATGGGAGTGATTTATTGTGCTGTAAAACAAAGTGTTATTGGTACACATGTTAAATTCACATCCCTTCCCCCATCAGTGTGACATTCGAGCTGGTCCTGCCCTACCTAGTAGCTGTCATAATAATATATAACCCTTATGTACTTTAAATAAAATTTATAATGATGTGGTACCTCTTATTTAACTAGAATATTAAGTCTTATTTTATCCAAGACAATATACTACATGGCTGGAAATATATCAACCTTAGTTAATTTAGCAATCAAAACATATATATAAATTTATACATACACATTTTGTATGTAAAAATCAATTTCTATTTTCATAACCTATTGTTAACAAAGATCACTTTCATCCTTCTAGACTTCTTCAGGCCTGTGTACAAGAACCATAAAAACCTATATAATTGTATAATTAGTTAGTATTGTTATTACACATCATTTTGAATAAAGTAGAAAAAAGAACCAGCAAAAAATCAAAATAAGAAAAAAAATGTATGTATGATGACGGAAACAAAATATACACTTAAATTTCAACTGATTTAAAATGGTATTTAAAATCAATTTGTAGAATAAAATAAAATAAAATACAATTAGTCATGTAAACAATGTGGCAATTTTTTAAGTTCTAGTACACATTTAATTGAACAGTAGTAGTTTAGTCCAGGCTTCCTAAAATAATTTAGCTTTAATTGCCACATGAGTTCATATTTCTCCAGAATATTCAGGATGCCTCCTTAAAGATCACCTATGTCTATGCAATCCAGGATCTGGAACTTAAAACCTATGTGTCTTTTATGAAGAGAAAGGTGTTTGGCTAGTGCATTATTTTTACATCCAGAGCGGATTTCTAACAGATGACATGAAATCCTATGCTTGAGTTTATTTACAGTCTTGCCCACGTAGAACACATCACATTCATTGCACTGTGCCCTGTAAATTACCTTTTTAGTGTTACAGTCACCCCCTGCACTGGTTTTAATGATCTTCTTTAAATAAGGGCAATAAAAACTATTACCTTGCTGTATAAATATACAAAATGTACAATTAGTTTCACATCTTTTAGTGCTTTTCTCACATGGTCTAGGTTTCAATTCAACAAATCTTCTAATGTTCCTGGCCTTCCTGTAAACAAAGGATGGGGCTTCACCTAAGATGTTAATCAGGAAAGGGTTTCCTGTGACAATGGCCCAGTTTTCTTCAGTAACATTATTGATAGTGTGATAATCCAAAGTGTATGTCAGGATGAAGCTATTTTTGCATTTGTTATTCTCTGTGGACTTTCTTAACACTCTCTGGCTGGGGAGGTTGAGTGAAGGTGCTTCAGTCCTTTTCAGTTCTATAATGGGTTCCGGGATGTTTTTTAACATCTGACTTTCATAGCCTCTCACTAGAAAATCATTCTCTAAGTTGTTCAGGTTTCTCAAAAATAGTTCCATCTCTGTGGTAATTCAAATCACCTTCCCACACAATAAAGACATTATCAATAAAACGTAAATAGCATGTGATATGCTCCACGCAATCTGTATAGATTAGCTCGAATTAGTGCAATTAATCAAAATATACCCAAAAACTTCTTCTCCAAACTTGAAACACTACTAGGTAAATTTATTTGGCATCCAAAAAATACAAGAATACAATATTCTAGATTAAAGCTACCCAAACAAAAAGTGGGGCTAGGTCTACCTGAATCCCAAACATACTATAACATTATAAATGCTAGTCAAATTATACAAATAGCAAATTTTGAACCATTCAACAAAGCATGGTATCCACTATGGATTAAAATATATTACAATCATCTAATCTCATGTAATTTAAGTCATAAAGCAGTACCCTTTTTGAATTGTAAGACATTAAAGTATTTTAAGGTCTACCCGTTAATCATAAGAAACACATTAGTATCCTCTTTAATCTTAAAGATACTTTGGTACTGGAACAACCAATATACCTTAATCCTAATATTAAACTAAATAATACTATGATAAAATTGAATCAGTACCCCAAAATCAAAAACATCCCCATATGGGATCTCTATCAGGTCAAAATCCTTTCAATTGAAAACATTAGGCAAAGATTAGAAGTAAATAAAAGTTATAACACCATAATCAACCAATTAACATACCTGATTAACACAATTGCTATGAATGTTAAACTAGATAACCAAGACATGTAGCTATATCAATAAATTATTAACCTGTTACATTTGAGATCTAAAATTTTATCAAATCCTTATAGATTAATAACAAAAATTAAATATCAAGATGCACTTCTATATTCAAAATGTTGGGAAGAGAAAAATAATAAGATCACTCTTGAGCAAACCTCTGCTGCAATTGAGTTAACTTTGAAACTAACCCCCCTCAAAAAACTAATTTACACCCAAATTATGATTAATAACAATGCTTATCACACACCACTTTTTCTAAGTAAAATGAATCCCTCACACTCTCCTTATTGCACCATATGCCAAAACAGCATTGCAGATACTCTTCACATTTTTTGGAGCTGCAAGAGCCAAGTTAGAAAAAAGGGATATACTAAATCTACCCTGTCATTGGAAATGGCAATTTTACATGTATTTCCTACTACTTTTTCCTATGAAAATAAGCACATCATAGTCACACTTTGTGCAATGATGAAATCATACATAGCCCAAAATTGGTTAGACAGAAGTAAAATCACATGGGAAGAATTTAAAGGAATGACTATAAAGTACTTATTAGCCAGTAAACTAATTACAAGAAGCAAAAAAAAAAAAAACTATCCTACTATCAGAAATATTGGAGAACGCTTATAGAAATCTTAGGTCAAAACTGATTTATGAACAAGGGACTACAACATCAGTATTATTCTATGTAAATAAGGGAAACTAAGATATTTAGTATTGTAAAATGTTTACCCACAACAACAATGGGCAGGTCATGGTAATACATATAAGATGAACATTCAAGGTGGCATTAATGTATATAGTGTATATAGTTAGTACAAGATATAATGTAAGTTAGGTAGGCTAGAATGTTTTGATGTATGTGTTTTAATGTCAGATTTCAATATGTTGTGTATTATCTCTGTGTAGGTTTCTGTATTATAGCTCAGTATGAACAGCTTGATTGTTAGTTAATTTTGCATATTGTTAGTTTAATAAAGATGTTTCATGTTATATATACTTTAATAGGATTACTGCAACTTGATATTCCAAGTACCTATTCTTATATTTTTCTGTGATATTCTTTTCTTGTATTAAAATAATAAGAAAAATGCAACAAAAATATATTTGAAAAAAAAAATATTGGGCCGGATTCACGAAGGCTTGCACAGAGTCTAAGAGTAGAGTAAGACTCCATGCAGCCAACATGTCCGCCGAGCGATCCAGGAACAGCCGGTAGGGGCGTGCAACAGAGCTCCCAAAATGAGTCCTACATGGACAGGGCTTGGATATGCAAATTGCCTCAATTACAGGCAAAAGCTATGCAAATGTGGTAAATTTGCGATCCAGGAAACCCGAACCAGTCCGAGTAAGAGTAGTGTTATTTGCAGAAATGGACTCAGTTGACAACTGAGTACGGTTCTGCAAATAGAAAAACAAAGCCATGACAGCTCCAAAAAAAGGATGCATCCAGTTGAGGAAGCATGCCAATGGCCAAAAATATGGCCATTGGCAATGTTCACCGATGCAAAATTAAAATAAAATATATTTTTTTAATCCGATTTCTGGTGTTTAAGCGTAGCGCAGCACTGCACAAACACGCTGCACTCTAAAAACCAGAAAACCAATAATTAAAATCCACAAATGTGGATTTTATTGTAGTTCTTAATTTACAATGCAAGGGAATGGCAGGCTGAAGACAACATGGCTACCGAGTAGAGATTGCTAAGAGGTTGCTAAGAGATGTAACCAATCATTAGTAGGCAATCCTATGCAAATGAGGGTTAGGATAGTGAATCGCAAGTTTACATAGCAAATGAGCACAGTCAGTGGAGTGTAGGAGTAAGATAAGGGGAGTAACAGAGTAGAAGATAGGTGACATCATGAGGGGGGTATGTATGAAAGAAGTGAAGCTCATTGGAGCAGAGTGGCATGTGTCAGCTGTCATTTACACATCAGTGGAAGAGGTGTGTCAACAGGTAGGCTAGGTAAAGGCAAGAAATTGAAGGTGTATGCTGTGGATAACACTAAAGTTTCTTGTATAAGTGCTTGCAATGTGTTTGCATGCGGGTGCGCACCTGTATATCTGAGTAAGACTGTGTGCATGCGTGTTCACCTGTGTGCATGCATTTAAGCTAGAGTAAGCATGTCTAAGGTTGTTTAAAGTTGTGTAAGCCTGTTTTCACTGGTGTGCGCGCGTTTTAGCAAGAATAAGCAAGTTTTAGTCAGTATAAGCATGTGTGCACGTGTGTGAGCTGGTGTGCATGTGTTTGCGCTTGTGTGCGCGGCACTGCCCCCTCTGAGGAAACAGAAAGGGAAAAGGGAGCACAACAAAGAGTAGGAAGTTAACCGGGGAGTACAAGCAGAGCTAGCAGGTGAAAACAATCAGAATCAGGCAATTACACAGGCAGTACACTAGCCCAGCCCAGCCCAGCACTTAAAACTCTGCAAACAACATTCCACTATGTTTCTCTCAGAGACACTGCAACACTGCAGTAAGCTAATAGAAGTGAAAACTGAAAAAGCTTAACTGAGACAAAGAAATGTTAGGGGCTGCCATTGCTGTTATAAGGCGACATATGCAACATGCTGAGGGTGGAGACAATGCGAATGCTGCTGGACAACCCACAGTGAGGAGACGGAGAAGATTGTACAGGCCCAGGGTAACCTATCAGGGACTACATGAGCTGGAGATAGTGGAGCGCTATAGAGTGGACAGAGACCTCTTGCAGCAAATTGTTGAGCTGTGCAGGCCACGCCTCACACACAGAACCAACAGAGGGGAACCCATCCCAGTGGAAACCAAGGTATGTGTTGGCCTAAGAATATTAGCAACAGGTACCTTCCAGAGACCAACTGGTGATATGATGGGGATATCACAGGCATCAGTATCCAAGGTACTGCACCAGTTCCTGGATGTCATGTCAGCACATGTCAGTGATCATGTATATTTCCCTAATTCCCGAGAAGGTATTGGCCAGCAATGTGCATCTCTTCCAGCAAATAGCAGAATACCCTGAGGTAGTGGGTGCAATAGACTGCACACACATATGCATCAAAGCACCAGCCGGTGAGCAGGGTAGGGTCTACTTCAACTGTAAGGGCTTTCCCTCCATCAACTGCCAGGTTGTGTATGATGCCCAGTGCATAATACTGAATGCGTGTGCTGGCTGCCCTGGAAGCTACCATGATTCCCATATCTGGCATCTGACGCAGCTGTACCAGACATTTGCCAATGGGAACATCCCTCATGGTCACCTAGTGGGGAATGCTGGCTATGCACTGGAGCCATGGCTGATGACACCCATCAGAAACGCACACATACCTGAACAGGAATGCCATAATGAGGCACACGCACAAACACGAAATGTAATTGAGCTCGTGTTTGGCCTGCTCAAGTCAGAGTTACGGTGCCTGGACGCATCTGGTGGAGCCTTGCAGTACTCACCAACTACAGGTACCCAAATTGCCATGGTATGTGCCATGCTACATAATATGATCCTGTGAAAACAGCTGCAGCAGGAGCAGCATAGGCCTGGGCCAAACAGCCCCCCACCATTGCCAAGGCTATCACAGGCAGAGCATGACTCGAAGGAGGAACAACCTGAGCCTGCCCCAGTAGGCAGAAGGAGACATGCCCAGTATGCTTTGGCCTTGGCAAAGAGGCAATGCATAGCACATACACTGACTCAGTAGGAACCCTGGAAATTATATCACTCTCTGACTCACACAAATAGTAAAAGGGATGCCTAACTTGACACTACCTGTTTCCAAACATGTATAGGGAGTGCAGTATGTGCATCTGACATAGGCAGCCCTGCAGCACCACCTGAGGCATGATTGCCATGTGTTAAGCAATATAAAGCAGTGCAAAACAGCTTTCACCACCATTTAGTATATGTAAAGCAATTGCACACACTAACACCAGCACAACTGTGGTCAATGTTGAGCAATATTGGGCAATGTTCTGTAATGTTGGTTAACGTTGAGCAATGTTGGACAAGCCTGGTCTACTTTGGGCATAGCTGAACAAAAGCCAACATGCTCATATTTGCTCTACTGGCCCTTAAGTAGCCTGGACTGCTCAGTATGAAAATATAAAGCAGAGACAGGCCTCGAACCCAGGCTACTGTGAACTACAGTCATACTACTGAACCATGACAGTATTGCACTGGTCAATCTGTATGAAGAAATGTTGATACGTCTATGCAACATATCTCATGGAAACCCTGCAGGCACAGCATAATCCCTGTCGAGTTATGACACAAAGGTGAGCCCTGCAGTAAGAATAGAACCTTATTTTCAACACACATATAGTATAATTGTTAATATTGGTCATGTTCACACACACATCAACAAATGTAGTGGACTTCAGACAGCAACATACTGAAAGGTCACACTGGGCATGCTCACACACACGAATAAATGAGACAAATGTCAGGCAACAAAACACTGAAAGGACAGAATGGGCATTCTCACACACTTGAATAAATGAGACAAATGTCAGGCAACAAAACACTGAAAGGACAGACTGGGCATGCTCACACACTTAGGCCATGTCTGAGTATAGCAGTGGGCCACACATATCCGGCAGTTGCATGTCTTAACACAGGAACCTCTCAGTATTCACCAATCTGCCATGTGCACACAGTTATATGACAACAGACACATATATAATATATTGGAACCCTGTCATAATAAAATATGTTATGCAGATACTTAGGTTCTTCATAGAAAGTGTGAAAGCAAAGAAGAGAAAAAACCTGCAATCAGTATCATCAATAAACAATGTGCATCCTGAACATTACCATAGGTTGATACTAGCCTATCTGCCCTAGGGCATGTATAAACCCAGCCAGAGTGTGTTTTGCTTTCGCAGCCCTGTTAGATTAGTAGACTGTGCCTGTGAATAGTCACACAAGATAGGCCCTTTACATTTGCTTTATTGTGCCTCTGTCCAGCAGGGACCCAGAAGAGATTCCAGAGGTAAACTTACGATCACCCATCCACTCGTCAATATGTCTCCTGTAGGGGGTCAGTGGGGGGCTCAGCCTATGCGGGACTGGGATCCCATTCCAGAGTGAGGGGAGCATCTGGGATAGAAATGTGTCCCTCCAGTATGTCCTATAAATATCTGTGCTGAGGTGTAAGTCCCTGGAGTGTGTAGCTCTAAGGGATTCGGAAATCCTGAGGTGGAGCATGTCCATTAATTCTGTGTTGGACATGGCTGTAAACAACAGGCACAGATCGCATCTGAGTAGGTGGTTAGTGACTGAGTAGAGCTGGAGTTACTTTAGCTGAACTGCACAGGGCATCTGTGTGAGTCCCTAGATCCACTTGGTGAGGTACTTTTGTGGCCAATACAGTTGCTGCAGGTGTCTGGTAAAATACATCCCAAATGGGGCATTGTATCCAATCATGGGCCTCATGAGTATAGGGGCACAATGACTTTACTTGATCTAGATGTGAAACCTGTTGGGATAGGGAGGGCTATATAGAATGTCTGTCTAACCACTATGGCAATGCGATTGCCAAAGGCAAGATTGCAAACTATTCATATCCCCATATCCCTAAGAACGTCTACCATACTTAATGTATTAACAGCTATGTGGTAATGTGTGGGCACAATGTGATTCCCAAAGGGGATGACTATGCATTTAATGGCATTCAGTTTTAGGCCATGGCTCTGGCACCAGTTATCCCTCTCTGTGAGACCCTTTTGGAGGATGCTTGTGGCTGCTGGAGAGTCAAATATGGCACCCAGTTTGCAGTTATCTGCGAACATGGTCAGCCGTATTCCTCCTGTGTTAGCCTGTACATCAGAGGAATATATACTGAACAAGACAGGTCCCATGACTGAGCCTTGTGGGATGCCACATGTAACTGGTGTAGAGTCAGACATGGCACCTGCAATACATACCATGTGGGTGCTATCCCTGATCCACTTAGCAATCCATCTTGTGACATATGTGTCAATACCTAAGCTGGTGAACTTATGTATGATACCCGAGTGGGGTATTGTTGTGAAGGTGTATGCGAGGTCCAGGTAGGCTGTGTGGACTACCTTCCCTATGTCTATGGACCTGGTAACTGTTTGAAGAAGTCAACCATGTTCAAGAGGCAAGATCTGCCCACAACAAAGCTGAATTGTGTGGGGTCCAGTGCCTGTAGGTTCCCGATGTCTGTGTGTATGAGTACCATGATGATACTCTCCATAGCTTTGCAGACCAGGCTAGATAGGCTTATAGGGCGATAGTGTCTGGGGTCTGTTGTGGCACCACCTTTGTGGAGCGGGACCACTGTTGCTGTACACCATTCCTTCGGTACATATCCTGTAGTAAGTCTGATATTGAACAGTGACTTCATGTGAGGGTTATGTTCGTCATGAAGCTTGTGTAAGATGCAGGCCGAAACACCGTCCGGTCCCATTGATGCTGTGCTGTCTGCTTTGGAGAGGGCAGCACCCACCTGATCATCTGTGATGTCAGGGAGGCTGCACTCTGTCGGGATGGACATTTGCTCATTAGGGGGGATGGGGGATGACATTTGCACTGAACCTGATTGCCAGGATGATGGCAATGTCTGTGGGTTCAGTGTATGTATTGTCATTTCGCAGTAACACACAGCATATCTAGGAGTTGGCACCCAGGTTCATGACATAACTAAAGAAGGCCTTGTGATTGTTCTCAGTGTGTGGTACAATTTACCTTTCGAAGTGGGTCTTAGATGAATTCATGAGTGAATGTAGCTTCTTGCTAGTACTGATCAGAGATGCCTTCCCTTATTGGGATTGTGCTCTATCATGTAGTACCCCCCTCCTTTTGTTGTGTAGCTCATTTATGGCTGTGGTCCACCAGACAGGTCCCCTGCCTTTGGAGGAGTGAGTCTTGTTCTTATTTGGGATAGCACGATCCATGCATTCCAGTAGGTGTCAATAGAATGTGTTTGTAAAGGATTCAGAGGTCTGAGCCGTACTTACCTCTGTCCCAGGGTCTTTGAAGGATACCACCTTGGTTTAGAGAAGTGTGACATTTGATGTTGGTAAGTACTACACTGAGAGAACCTAGGATGGAGATGGGGACAGGTTATGGATGTCCAGTGAGATAAATGTATGGTCTGACCTTACCAATGACGGGCATACCTCTGGTGTGGAACATGGAGTCCCCATGTTGGTGATGATCAGGTCCAATATGTTTTCCCCTCATGTGGGTGTGGTGACCAGTTGTGACATAGCATTTGTGTTTAGTAATTCTAGAAACCATTGGAGGAGGGTGTTGTGGCTTGAGTAGTATTCCCAGTCAATGTTTCTGTAGTTGAAGTCACCCCATATAATGGTGTTTGTAGAGACCGTCATATCCTCCGGTGTCCCCAGGAAAGCTGAGTGGGGTTCCTGAGTTTGGGAGGGTGGTATGTAGCAGGCTACAAACTGAAAGGCAGTTTTGCCCAGTGTTAGTTGCACATGTATGGTCTCTGATGCTTCCTGCAGTGCTACTAACCTGGAGGTGTGTGTATTTGTTATGTGTACGGATACTCCCCTACAGTTGTTGGTCAGTCCGAGTCTTGTGGCCGAAAAGCATGGTATGAAGTATAACCTGGTAGTACTGGTGTGCATTTGGGAGCCTGAACCAAGTGTCTGTTACTGCACAGATATTGACATTCACCATACTGAGGAGAGTCTTGAGTGCGTGCATTCTGTGGTCTACACATCTGGTGTCGAGCAGCATTACCCGTACTTCTTTTACCATGTATTGTCCACCGAGGTGGGTATGTCATTTGAGCCTTGCCCAAAAAAGGCACTGTGGGGGTGGCAACAGCCTTAGCCAGTATTCGAAAGTCCAGGGGTGACAGGTGCAAGCTGTCCATAGCGAAGCTACGTGGCATGTCGAGCATGTCATCCCAGGCTGACAGACACTGGATCCCCTTTGAATGACACCAATATGTTAGCCAACTGTTACAATTGATCAGCTTGTCTGTATACTGTGCCATCATTCTTGGTGAGGGTAAGATGCTATACAAGCTCAGGGTCATACTGGCCTGGGTTACATGATCACAGAGCTCCTCTATGTCCCTTGTCATGTAGTCCAGGGAGGAACATCTGAGGTAAGTCACACAAGCATGGACAATGATGGAGCCATATTTGTACTTGCTTTGGAGTGACCTGAGTGCATGTTTAATGTGGCAGAACCTGCCACCCGACAGACAGTGCAAAGTGTCCTTCTCCTTGTTCAGCCTGGTGAGTGTGACGTCAGTGTGTCTGACAATAGAGTCATCTATTACAAGTGTATTAGGTGTGTTTTTACCCCTAAGGGCAGTGACTCTGTGGCACACTGACTTTGTGAACCATGTAATATGTGGGTAATGTCATGGGGTAGCAGTTGTCTGGATGTCTGCTTAGGAGGTCTCTGCTGCTTAGGCAGATATTATGTAGAGCCTCCAAGTATGTAATTGCGTGGTAATGTAGTTTGTTTGCTGTTGCTATAGGTCTATGTGTGACGGAGTTGTGGTGTGTGTGGTTACCTTCACCACCTGATAGACTGTGCCGGTCATGGGTCGAGAGAGCTCAACCTCCCGTTTGTCTATATAGTTGCATCTCCCACATATATCTGAGTTTGTTGGGAGGAGATGAGGGTTGTCTGTGTACATAAGGCAGTTGTAACATTGCCTCAAAAGTCCCATATCCACCAGCTGGACTGGAGAGTACACGCAAAACCAACCATTGGACATGCCAGGATATTATGATGGCATACTCTCTGTTGACTGATCAAAAGGGATCAGTAGGGCATTAAGTGTGTAAAAGAGTATTACAAGGGTTTAGTGCTCAGGTATGTTGGTGTTTTTGAAAGATTATCTGTGAAGGAGTCCAGACAGAACCATGAAACTTCCTTCAGCTATGTCATACACAGCACTGTACACACATATATGTCCTGAGTCAGGGCCAACTGTACCTGACTGACAATGCTGACATCCTGTCAGACAGGCCCATACATACATACCCACCTCCCACTGACAAATGTCCCTATCATCATACCAGGAGATATCACATGTAGAATGGGTAAACAGCTCCTTCCAAAGCCAAAACATGGCATCAATTGGATGACATTGTTTCCCGATATGTGTCATAAGTGAACTACAGAACAAACAGACCCTGCACCTGAACAGTCTGTTGAACCACACCCTCTCTACAGGATCTGAAACTGTTGAATGTGTTACAGCAACATATGGCACACCCCACAAGTGTTAGTGCACAACATACCATGGGAACTATAGTCCTATAAGCCTATGACGTCTGATCTGCAAGGCCATTGAGTCCATCATGATTGAAGTCATAAACAGAGCTATTGGAAGCTGACAAACACACAGCCCTACCAACTGTGATATGATCATGGGCAAATCATGGCTCCCAGACCTGCTAGACTGTTTGCAAGGCAGCCACCCAGGACACACATCACTGAAGGGAGCTACACACATCCCACATAGACTCTGAGTAGCCCTTTATCAACATCACAGTCACATGTTGTATCCACAAATTCAACAACCTGTGCATAAATATGTATTGTCATATGAAGGAATGGAAATTTGTCCACAGAGAGATCACACAAGCTAAGAATTGTGGAGTCCTGTTCAAGCTGTTAGCACCTGCTGACCCACATGGTTCTTTCCTGGGATTGCATAAAACAAAGTGCACACACATTAACATGTCCAGTGTGATGATGTCAGCATCCTACAAATATAGCAGGAGAAAATAAAGCACCCAGTAAAACAAGTAGCGCATTGTGTTAATGTGTACCTCTGTAATATCCTAACATAGTTAGGTAGGGGTTTGAATCCTGCAATTGTTGTGTGTGTTGGGGGGGTTGTGACTTCCTGTGAAAGGAGTGCCATATTTGGAGACTAGGTACACACATGAAAGGAGGTATATTCTTCTTTGGCTAGTCTGACGATGTCAGCATCCTAGAAATATAGCAGGAGAAATGAAAACACCCAGTAAAGCCTGTAGCATGTTGTGTTAATGCGTTTCTCTGTAGTATCATAATATAGTTAGGTAGGGGTTTGAATCTTGCAATTTCTCTGTGGTGAGGGTGTGTGTGTGTGTGTCATCTCTTGTGAGAGGAGTTCCCTTTTTGGAGACTAGGAAAACACATGCATAGAGGTAGATTCTTCTTTGGCAAGTCTGATGATATCAGCATCCTAGAAATATAGCAGGAGAAATAAAAGTATCCAGTACAGTGTATAGCGCGTCATGTTAATGTGTATTTCTGTAGTATCATAACATAGTTAGATAGTGGTTTGAATCCAGAAATTGCTGTGTGTGTGTGTGTGTGTGTGTGTGTGTGTGTGTGTGTATGATTTCTTGTGAGAGGAGTGCCCTGTTTGGAGACTCGGAAAACATATGAATAGAGGTAGATTCTTCTTTGGCAAGTCTGATGATGTCAGCATCTTACAAATATGGCAGAAGAAAAAAAAAAAAAACACCCAGTAAAACATATAGCGTGTTGTGTTAATGCATATCTCTGTAGTGTCATAACATAGTTAAGTAGGGGTTTGAATCCTGCAATTGTGGAGGGTGTGTGTGTGATTTTTTTGAGAAGTTTGGAGTCTGTGAAAACACATTCAAAGAGGTAATCTCCTCTTTGGCATATCTGATGATGTCCGTATCCCAGAAATACAGCAGTGGAAATAAAAGCTTCCAGTAAAGCATATAGTGTGTCATGTTACTGCAGATCACTCTAGTATCATAGCATAGTCAGGTAGGGATTTGAATCCTGCAGTTGCTGAGTGTGTGTGTGCGACAGTGTTGGTTAATGTGTTGTGGATTTTGCTTTTACAACTGTATGAAATATCAGTAAAACAACAGTATGTGCATTGCACACTTCTGGTATCTGTGTGGCACATACATATATGTACACATGACCTCAATGAGTTGAGAGGTGTGAAGCCTGCTTTCTACATGAATACATTTGTTAACATTGACAGTCTGTGCTGCTGCTGCTTCTCAGACCTTAGGTCACATATGCATGTATGTGTCAAGGCCAGCCACTGCAGTGATCTGTGGCCTAGGTCATCTGTGTCGCACACACCCATGACAGTTTCTATAGAATAGTGTGAGTGAGGGTTCATGCCTGGGGTATATGTCAGACATGTTCAAACAGAACACAGTCTGTCAATAATGGCCATTCATTACAGGTGTACAACACCTCCATGGATATGCATACAGACCCCTTCATGCTTATGTGATTCACTGAGGGAGATCAGCATACCTTTGGAAATGTGAATACCAAAGGACAGATGACATAACATGTGGCTGTATTTACACATTGGTACCCCTGCTACATGTTGTGGGCTACTAACATTGTGGTACTGTCAGAATACTATGTATTGTAAATGTGGATGACTATGCTATAGTTGGCTTATAGCTTTACAGCATGTGTTGGTCAACAGGTATCTGTCTGTATGATACCCTTGTGGAGGATAAGTGTCTCATCTGGAGAAAGCATTGTAGGCCACTGTATGCATTACCAGATCTGGACGGAGATATCCCTAGTGTGTTTGCTTGTACCTGGGATGTCTACATGCCAAACAGAAGTGGTCCCAGGAATGGGTGGCGGCCAGTACCACTGGTTACTGGTATAGTATAGTACCAGAAGGACTCAAATGCTACTGTGTATCCTACATCTGTGTGTCAGTTGTCGAGACATCAGCTAACGATTGGGTAAAGTCAGGCTGTTGAGGTTATGTATACTACCAGTATGCAAAACAATGACCGATATAAACAGTATTACCCACAGCATAGTGGCAAACCATGTCATACACACGTGTACCCAAGTCGTAACATATGTGTAGTAAAATGCATACTGGCCACCAATAGGAAATATGAAGTGTTAACACTGTGTAATACAGGGCGTGTCACCCTTCCCATGTGTCCACTATGCACATACATGCAGATGGTGCACCTCCACCATGATCACAAATATACACCTGCAAATCTGTACTGCACACATCACACACATACCATCCACTAACCAACACAAGCTGCCAGTACTGCACACATCAGCCAAGTGGCACATGGGCGGACAATACAGTATTGGAATTAACACTGGTGTAAACAATACTACATTGATAATCATAGCTTTAATGCATCATGTATGCTCAGATATACCTACAAGGATAGCAGTACACCTTGCTGTTGACAACATGCTAACATTGATACACTGCTATTAGGTCACCCTGTGCATCAGCACCATGTAAGCCTGTTCCTGCATCATTGTCACAGATGACAGGAGGTGGCACAGTTTCATCATATGCACAGGGTGTGTTATTGGTTTGCCAGAGCCCGACAATGACCCATCCAATTGACATGTGTGTGTGTGTGTGTGTGTGTGTGTGTGTGTGTGTGTGTGTGTGTGTGTGTGTGTGTGTGTGTGTGTGTGGGACAACAGTACAGTATGGGTCAATGTTGGTGTAATGTGTGTGTGTATGTGTTAGCCCTAGGTGTTTGGTTTATGTGTGTGTCTGTATGCACACAGTTCCACCTTGTGGCTGCCATGTATGGGTGATTGTGAGACAGCCATGGACTGTACCTGCCAGGCTGTACAGCTCACTGTCTCCAGCCATGGACACAGTACCTGTGCCTGTCAGAGGTGGCACGGACAGTATCGGGTACCAAGCCAGACTGGGTACTATTGTCAGAGGCAGAGGGATGTTGACTGGACCCATGTCCCTGCTGGGACTGGCCAGAGCCACGTGCACATGGTCGTCTAGGACGGTCTATTGACAGCCCAGCCTCAACATTGCTGGGGCTGGTGCTGCCACTATGGGAGTGGCTGGGATTTGTGTGTCATCCGCGAGTGCCAGCTGATGATGTCGCTGGCATATGTCCATGTCAACATCTCAGCAATCCTGCACTGTCCTGGCACATGGACATTACATTGCGGAGGACATCTAGTGTCTCCCCCCAATGTCTATCAATGACCTCGGTGTAATTATGGATGGCTCCGGCAAGGTCACGGATACTGTCATTGATAGCAGTGTTGTGAGCCCTCTGCACCCTTATTCCCTGCCTGGTGTACCGTTCTATACATGCCTGTGCCTGCATTACAGACCGGAACATGGCTGAGGTTGTGAGACCTGTGGGGGCACGTCTGCCAGGGGCATTATGACCAGCAGTGCTCCCATGAGCACCCCTGGACATATGCCTATGTGGTACCATTCCAGGTGTTTGGGTATGGCTGCTGTGTGGGGTTGTATGTGCCATAGATACCACACTATCCTGGTCAGTGCCTGCTGTATGCTGTTCCTCCGCTAAGGCCATTGGTGTTGAGGAATGTATCGGCTGTATGACTGTGCACATAGATGGGGTGGACAGCTGTGTACTGTCAATTGGCGGACCAACAACAGACCCTGACAAACCTGCCTGTGCCACTACACATGTGTCATCATGCCCGCTATTTGTGGCAGTGACCTCAGATTCCCTGCTGCACTGATCCAGTACCTCAGCACCTGTGAGAGGAAGACAGGAAACACACTTCACAATCTGTACAAGATGTTAGCGCACATACACACATGAACACATGAACACATGCACACATGCACACATGAACACATGAACACATGCACACATGCACACATGCACACATGTACACATTCACACATGCACACATACACTACTCATTCAAGTTGAGACACACACACACACACACACACACACCAACAGCAATACAGAACATATCCATTAGTGGTTGATGGTGCAGTACAGTATCACAAGCCAAAGAGTCCTATCACACGTGTCAGCATGCAGGATGTGTGTTGCTCAACAGCATGCAGTGTGAGTGTGGAGAGTCCTTGTTGATAACAGTATACATGTCTTTGATGCATGTGTGTTATTCAATGATTGACCTCAACCTGGAACACAACGTGTACATGGACACAACATTGCTGTGCAAGTATGGAATGCTTTCCAATGTCCTGTGCACCATCACTCATAGGTATACATACCATGGCCAGATGACGCACAACTGTCAGGTGTATAGCAATGAATGCTATGTGTAGTACTGTAGTTACTGTAACTGGATGTAGTGTAGTACCATGAGCCATCATCAGGCAACATCATGTGGTCAATCAAGGCCACTAATGTATGTTACACTGGAAACTATCTTGCTGTACCTGACCTGCACCACTTTGGCTACATTAACCATTTCATAGCCAGTTGTTACATGGGTGTGTAAGGTGTTCAATAGGGAGCATTGCCTCACATGAATGTGGTGTGTGTTGAAGCATGTCACACCGCCCCATGATAGTCCTCTTCCCCCAGGTATAGTATGTGTGCTGTGTTGTTGACATTTGGGATACTGGAGTATGACCTTACAGCAGGTGTCTACATATGCCACATGTATCAAATTAACACTAACTGCATATGACAAAGTGGTGTATGTTGTGTGCATGTGAATTGACTCTGCCTATACAATGCCCACTACAGTGTACCACAACTGGTTGGGATGCTCTGTGTATTGCATGTGTTTGTGGCGGATACTCATGTTACTGGGATGTGCATAGTCCCACAGAGGACATGCAGATCATGCATTATGTGTGGTGTTTTACATGTGTATATGGCCTAAAGATCTCCTATGACATGCACATGTTATATGCTATATTAAATGTAGAACACTCACCAGCATGGGTGTGCTGTCTTGCTATCACACAAGAGGGACCTACAAGGATATGAGACAGTTTGTCAGTGTCAACAACTATGGTATTGCTACTGTGTGTTTGCAATTCCACAGTAGTACAAGAGGTGACATTCACAGGCATACAAATTATGTTCCAAATGATCAGTGTTGCATGACACCAGGCTCCGCATCTTCTGAATACACAGTACACATCTAGTAAATGCATGTTCTAACAATTGGTCTAACAGTAGTCTACAGATATGTCATGTTACCTGCACGCTCTGTATCTACATGCTGGGTGACTCCAGCCTCCATGATGATGCATGTCTGTTGTACTGCTTGTCCAGGAGCCACCATGCTGAGGAGCAGCTCTTCCACTCTGGTGAGGGGGGATGTGGTGATGCACCACCACCTGTGGCAAGCTGTTGTCTGTGGACATCGGATGCATGCTGCCGGACATGTCTGATTAAATCACTGCAATGATGGCATACCCACTCATAAGTCTGATTATGCATGCCTACATCATTCGCCCAATGGACAAAATCCTGCCACAGTGCAGTGCATCCATGCTGGTCCTGGCTAGATCTGGAGAACAGCAAGTTGTAATGCTGTACCAGGGCATCATAGATGACCTCCTTCTCCTCAGAGGAATAGGCAGGCTTCCTGTTGTGAGACATATTCCTGTAAGACAATAAAACAGTCATTGTGAGCATGTCATGTGGCACACTTAACATGCTAAAGTACAGACATCAATAAAATGCCATATATAGCAACCTATTGGTTGTCAGTAGATACACACCTTTCATACCACATAGGACTGCGCAGCCCACAACTGCCTGACAGTGCCTGACACATACTATATTCCAGAACATGTTATGCACAGCATCAAAGTGGAACCAGTATGTAAAACTATACAACAATGCATGGCACACTCTATGTGAAATACAATGCACCACCTAGCCACAGGGGGTGAGTATGAAGCTAATGCATGCCAGTATTTGTCATCCATTGAAATGAATGTTAAGTACAGTTTAAGTACTATCAGTACACCACACTACTTGTTGATAGCAAACCCCTCAGAAACAAATGTGCACATTCATCACTATAGGTGGCATACTGCTGTAATACACTACACATGTTGCTGGATATGCACATATATCCTGTGACACACATACCACCAAGGCCATGTTACAAGCATACCCACACACATCAGACATACCTACAGGACACATAGGTATGGCAACCCAGATCAGTTTTAAATGTGTAACATACAGAACGGTGTGTCAGAACCTACAAAACCTCATCTCTGAGGTTTGTAATGTGTGAGGACTACAGGTAACAAACAAAACAGTGAGTCCAAGCAATGTGGATGTAAAACCATACTGTGCTGTTTAGGCCTACAGCTTCAGGTAGTACTACGGTTCATACAGGATTTGTATTCACTAGTGTTACCAGTCAATAAGCATACATGTACTGCTTAAGCCTACAATGGCACACTCCGGTCAACACCATGGGACTATGTCACACCAGGTTGAGAGAGAAGCAGTTATGTAATGATATTGCACAGTCTTGTGCAGAATGCATGGAAGGTAGTCTCAGCCCATGTACCTTTAGCAGGACCCCCTATGTGGAAGACTAGAACCTGAGGGATCATACCCATGGCATTTAAATGCCACATGTCATATGCCAGCACAGTATGCTGTCTTGTTTGCCACACACTACCACCTACATATAAAAATGCATATAACAACCTGCAACAACATATAATTGTCCACCCTTCACAAACAATTGCAGTATGTGCCTTGCTCTATGCACATGTTCAGATGCTAATTTATCATACACATACATATCTCTCCATATGTGTGTGCCATACACACACAGGGTCCACACTGTTGTAAGTCTGTACACCTCATGGATGACCTGTTGGCCTTGCTACAACATGGACGGTTGTCACATGCATGCATACAGTAATAGTACAGGGAGTATATATAGCTGCAAATGATAACACTACTATACTAGCCTGGTACAGCAGTTGCCAATGCTGAGCTACAAATTATGTTACTATCATGCATGTCTTACTCTGTCACATCCAAGTTTATATAGGTGTTTGCACTACTCCCCCAAACTGCCATTATACTCAGTACTGTACAGACCACAGATAACATGTTCAGATGTTCGACATATAATGCTGAGATACATATGTCACAGTTATGTCCCACTGCACACAGCTACACACTAATTTGTCCATGGCAGTAGTTATGCATGGCATCACTGCATACATACTTACTGCTGCCACTTATGCATATTTCTGAGTATGTACAGTACTATTCATAATCATTTACTACTTGCCGGTAACTACAAATCTGTTACATACCTGTTACTCACTGTCAGGTCTGTCTGTGTATGCTTTTCAAGGGTTTTTTTTTAAGTAAAGTTTTTTACTTATTAGTTATTATTGGTTTTTAATTACATTATTATTTTTCTTAATTAATATATTTAGTTTTTAAAGAAGTAAATATAATATTTACTTAAGTGAGGTTTATTTATTACATAATACAGTTTGTCAGTAGTTGCTGACACGTGCAATGTTATCATTGCATGTGGGGATAGCAAGTACAATCTGCTTTTATAGTTATCTGGGCATGTGCATGTGATGCCCTCTGCACCAATTGGTGCCCAGCATTTGGTAAATGCATACAGGCTGCTGTGTGGTAATTGCAGTACTCACTGTCATAGCAACCCAATGCTATAAATTGCTAAGGTATGTAGGCGTAGCCCTTTCAGATTTCCAGAGTGGGGCCCATGCTTGTTTGCTGTGGACACTGTTGTGTAAGTCAGAAGGTTGGTATACTTCTTATATCTGAAGCTAGAGGTGTAGACAGTGATGTTGTACTCAGGCCTGACTGTTGCCACTTGCAGTACAGAGCTATCAGTGTAGAGTTTACCTCACCCCTACAAATGCTTACACAACATTTATGTGACTATTTAGGCTCTTTTCCATTCATATAATTAACTGCCATACAAACTTAGTTATTGAGAAGTATTCTTTTGGCACATCAACTGTTTGTGAACTGTTACATTGTGAATATTAATGTACTCACTTCTGCAGGGTTTGTGGTTTTATTGTTGACATTAGCACAGGGTTCACAGGACAACTGGACAATTCCAGTACTGTGTATGCCTACCTACATCCTTGATAGACCCTAAACACACAAGTGTATTTAAAGTGTGGGGGGTTGCTGACATACAGAGAGCATTATGTATTATTGTGTGAATATTATCTTACTGGACTTAAAGGATTGGTGTGTACCTGTTGTTTTATCAAGGCAGGTGGTCTGTCTGCATAGTTCCCAACTGTGAACCTATCCAGATGGTAGTCAAATGTTACACTGTTATTCTTTGTCTGTGCAACCCACAGGTGTTTTCATCACTAGTACAATGGCATTGTTACAGTCAGTTGCTACCAGTACATGGCTACATCCTTTGGTATTTCTGTGTTGTACTCCTACATAAGGGTATGCTTGTGGAAGTCCTACCACAGATATTTGCAGTGTGTGTAACAGCAGGATAGCTGCTATGCCTGTGTGTTTGTGCCTCTGCCAGGCCTCAGATACATCTTTGCATGGAGTCAGGGATAGGTAGTTAAATGTGAAGTACACCTTACACTTCATAGAGACAGCAAAAGTTTAGACTTGTGTGAAGCAGTGCATATGGATACGTACTCCTTTCATGAAGTACAAGCAGTGTCTACTGTTATTATTGTCAGTATTCATTGTGTAATACCCCACCTTTCTGACTGATGTCAGTACTTTTCAGAGGGATTCAGAGGGACACAGCTTCAATATGTTTCACAATCAGGGACATCCCTGTTAAGTAGTCACAGTTGGGTAGTATGGCCTCTGCCCTAATCAGATTTGCCACTGTTTGTCCTGCTATGATACTGTGTGGGGGTTGTAAAGTGCCTCTGTAACTTTAGTTTCTGCTAGAATGGCTACTTCTCATATCACACTCATGTAATGCATTTCACAACAATTGCTGGTAAAGATCCACAAAACAAGCTTTGTGTTGTGGCCTTCCTATTTATCCTTTACATTCAGTCATTGAAATGCATGATATATTTATTTGAGCACCAGGTTATCATATATCTGCTGTGGAGTGGTGGTAATTCATGCAGTCTACTGTGACAATGGTCTGGGTTTCGAAACTGGCAGAGGTATTTTATTTTGCTGCTGAGCAGAACAAGGGCCCTGACATAGAGTGACTAAGGCACTTTTAAGCAGTTGTAAGTGGGTTTGCGTGGGTTTGCACGATGCTTAGCAATACTTAGCTAAGCGCACACATGCGCACACTCACTTAAACCCGCTTACTACTGCTTACCAGTGCTTACTCTCGCTAACCCCCGTGCTAATTTCTTTGAAAGAAAAGAAAATGGGATGATAGGAAAGTGGTAAAAAAGGGGGCACAAAGAGGAAAAGACAGTAGGAAAACAAGCTCGGGATGTGCAGGATGGGTGTAGGGAAGGTCCATAGCTGCCCATTTCTTTACCAGCAACAGCTGTGCATATGCAAGAAATTTGGAGTGAAATTTGAAACCTTCCACCCCTGGGAGAGGGGTGAGGACAACAAAGTATGTTGTACTGCTAATTATAATTATCAGTTTACATGTCCAACAGACATGTGTGCAAAATGGGCAGCTATGTATGGGGCAAAACTTTTTTGTGGGTATAGATTGCCCTTTTTTTTCAGGTGAGAGTGGAAAGTGAGGTTGAGGAAGTAGGCATACTTGGGGAGGTAGGTTGGGGAGGTAAACAGACAAGACAGACAAGACGCATACAGGAGCGGTGTATGACACATGGGGTGGGTGAACACAATTGACGGGGACAGATGTTTGGAAATCGCAAGCCCATGAGCCCACAGGTGGTAACAGTGGAACTGAGATCCCCACCCATGGGCAGTCACCACTGCACCTTCACAGCCCCGATGGTGGCTGTGCTGGGGGCTGTGTAGGACGGGCAGGCTCACCCGTGAGATGCGCCACTCTCGCCTTGAGTTGGCATAGGGGATCAGCGACTGAACGCTTGATCTCCCTACGCATCACAATCCGGACCCTTTGAAGGGTGACAGGTGGCCCTTCTCCACCCACGCTTGCATGGGGGGATGAGCCCCATCCCTTGCAGTGCTTCCACCCGAAGGTGGCACAGGACCAATGGAGGAGGGGAGCCTGAGCTGGGCACCGGACCTGCTGATGCCAGGTGCACTCGCCAGCTGAGGAGGGACAGGTGGGTCCGCTGGGACCGGCCTTCCTATACGTTCTGTGATTAGGTGTGTTTAATTACAACATAAACAACAGCATTCCAAATTAGTTGTAACAGCATACAGTAATATTCCCATTAACCCAACACACCAAGGTTCCAACAGTTGAACAGCAAACATAATACATGCATAAATTGAACAACAGTGGACATTCCAACAGCATGCATGATGATTGGTGGCAACAGGTCACAATGATTGTGGTGCTTGAACAGGGCACATGCATCAAAGTGAATGCAGATATTTATAGAACAATAGGATATATGTCCCAACAAATGTTTTGAGATTACACATACCCATTGAGTTGTGGAATTGATTGTTTATGCGCATACAGTAGGATGTAGAAAGAAACCTCAATTAACATCTTATAAGTACTTTTCGTCTACACTACATTCATATTGACTGCAGGTGTATATCCCCTACATGTATTATTACACTTGGCAACATGCGTTAGGTTGTGTAATGTGTTTGGCTAGTTCATTATATACCTGACCTATATCTGACATACTAACTGTCCAGGATGCAGATGTTACTGCTACATATTTATTGTTGTATTTATATTTCTTTATCTACATATCTGGATATGTTCACATGACATTTTCAGTTCAATTTGTACAGAACCCTGTATTTCTTGTAGCACACCCACATTTCTGGGGGACAAATTAACAAGCTACTCATGTGCCAGATTTACTTATGCATGCCAGCCAGTAACTGACTGTTGAGGACTATATATATGCTTCACAGCTACTAGCACTTTCATCACACACTTTAGATGGGACTGCCCAACTGTGTGTTGCCAGCACTTATTAAAACAGTACTATTTGTATAATGCAAGGGTACAACAACATTTCAAAGTAAGTAACACAGACACACTCAAGGTTTTATACCTTTATTTATTACATTACACACTTTTCCACAGGCTCACTCCTTTATTTGATATTACAGTGCATATGGAAGACATATTCAAGACATATTATACCTTTAGTAATAGGTTAGAACACTCTTTGTCAGGCTCGCTCACTTATTTTATATGATAGTACCTGCAGTGATATTATTCTGGACATATTTTACCTTTCTTATTGGGTTACTATGCTCTTTTTCTGTCTCTCTGACTTATTTCATATAACAGTACATGCAGAGGACTTATTCAGGGCATTTTATGGCTGTATTATTGGACTACAACACTTTCTTTCATGCTCTCTCCCCTATTTTATATAACAATACATGCAGAATAATCACTAACCTGCCTGTTGGTGCAGCCTTAGCAGCCTATCTGCATAGGCTTGTTGATTCGCAGCACAGTCATCTGCAGCTGTGAAGTAAATGAAGGGATATTGAGACATACCTATCCATTATACAGAATCAATTATCATTTCTTACATACTGCATTCCATGGCTACCTACTCAGTTGTGGGGCATCTTGCATCCCATGGGTCTCCAGTATCCATTGGTTCAGTAGGTCCTGCTTCTGTCTCTTCAGGTCTGCATGGTGGTGACGGACCTGCTCACCAGTCCGAGGAATGCCTGTGAAACTGCTGAGGTCATGAGCTAACCAGTTCCAAGCCTCTGCCTTGTACTCCGTCCCTTGGAAATGGCCCTGCAGGAGTCTTGACTCATGATGGTGGACAAGGAGCCAAACCATGTATTTTGACTCCTCAATGCCCCAACGTTGCGCTCGGAAGCATGTACCCTCTCCAGCACCAGCCATTCTAACTGCATATGTGAGCTACAATCAGTCATGGTGATTATTCCCACCTATGGGGCTTAAATATGCCACATTTCCCACACTTTTTTGTGATTGGCCATTTTTGAAAATTCTAGGCTGACTGCTGACCTGCTTAGTAATGGTTAATCTACCATTTATGAGTATATGTATGTTAACAGTGGCTTCTTATCCTAAGCTGTCATGGCTTAGTGGTTCTGTACTTTGATTATGGTGCACAGAGTCCTGGGTTCGAACCTTGTCATTGCTTTTTATTTTACTACTGTCTAGACAGGCTAGGGGGGTGTGGCTGTGTTTAAGCAACTTTGCTCTACATTGTTCCACGTTGCCCTACAGTGTGCTGGTTAGTACGGCGCGCACCTCTGCACAAACCGATTGCACTGGGTAAAGTGCTATTTAGCTATGGGCAACTACATTGCAGTGGGTAAAGCGCTATTTAGCTATGGGCAACTCTATTGCACTGGGTAAAGCGCTGCTTAACTGTGGGCAATTATATATCAGGATCCTTTATAAATATATATTTTGTTCACTGATACATAGGCCATTTCACTGCTTTTTAGTGAAATTGTAATCATATATGTCGGGTATTAGTTCATATAACTGATTTAAAACATAAACAGGAAGGGGAGTGGTGGGACTCGAACCGTGAATGCCTCCTCTTTGCGCAAACATTCTACCATTACACTGTTGCTATTTGGCGTAATTTGCATAAACATTCCTTCTTATGCTCTTCCATGACGGGATTGCTAACTGCAGCTAAGCAATGGGCACACTCACGCACACATGCGCACATACGGGCAGCTATTTCGGGAATTAGAAAAAAAATTAATGTTTTATGTTTTATAACTGTGCTGGGGGTTTACAATGTCAGGGAGTGTGGTGTTAGATACGTGGACATTTGAGCGGACTCGCTCTTGTGTGTTTACATTTTACAGTTCGGACACTTGCAGGGGCATGGACATTTAGACTGCTCGGCAGTCGGACATGCCCTCTGCTTTCCTGCATGGTCCGTGTTAGACTTGCAGTTGGGTGAGCATGCCCTCATGAATATTCATTGCACGCTGATGTCATACCATTCAACTGCAGCCTCCGAGTAAGACTTATTTAGTCTTACATGGAGGATTCGTGAATCTGGGGGGTTGTGTTTTTCTAAATATCCCATTAACCAAGGAGCACAGACAGAATTGCTTTGCCTCATATAAAAGAACTAAGTTGGATTAACAAAATGCTAATGACAATATGTGTGTAGCCTGAGTGGTAGCTCAGATATTGTAAGCTGTTTACAATATATTATAAACCTAATGTTTACTGTTAGTTATAATATCCTGTTTAAGACCTAGAACCCAAACAATACTACCACTGTAATAAAATGTTGTGCTGAAGAGTTTGAAATTTACATTTTTAGTAGCATCTATGGTTCCAGAGATATGAGCATTTGTTTGAAATGTGAGGACAAAATTCTATTCTGTCAAAAAAACTTAGACTCCACCCATTGGAAGTTGCAGTGCAAACTTCCAGATCTCCACTGGAGGAAATGAGTTAAGGGTCCTTACACTGATTCATTCAGAATATTACAAGTCACTGGAACTGGCTGTGATGGATATTACCAGATATTAAAATAATCCAAAATAGATTTGCTGCCAATACTCCAGGCAAACGTTCCTTTTCCAGAGTCACAGAAATAATATAAAAATCCAAAAACAAACGGAACGAAGCAGGAACGAAAAATGTATATAAAATCACTGAATTTATTATCAAAAAGACACAGGGAGATTGTATATACAAAGATTAGTGCTTTCGCTACAAGAGCTTCTTCAGATCATTAACAACTCATCATATACTCCCCTAAATATATACAATTATTATATATGTACCATGTTATTGTGCACGATATGAGATTCTTATGCTTTTTATAATTGAATGTTTTGATGGTTTTAGTGTACTATAACATAGGTTAGTATGTAGGTAGTAGTACTTTAAGACTTAATTATTTTGTGAATGTGATAGGTTGGTTGGATTTGAATAATTGTATATATTTAGGGGAGTATATGATGAGTTGTTAATGATCTGAAGAAGCTCTTGTAGTGAAAGCGCTAATCTTTGTATATACAATCTCCCTGTGTTTTTTTGATAATAAATTCAGTGATTTTATATACATTTTTTTGTTCCTGCTTCGTTCCATTTCCATTTGTTTTTGGATTACCAGATATTACCCTACTCAGATTCCAAGCTTTCTGCTGCTTAGATAACACAATGTATTCTAAGGCATATAAATACAGCATCTTAATAGGTTCAAAGGTAAGTACTATGCAGTAGATAAGTATTAGGCAATCAGTCTGCAGATCTTTTTAATCTTAGCCAAAAAACCCTATTCAAAAGTTAACTCTAGCTTCAAGAAGGGCAAGACTGGATAGACTTGGGGGAAGATTTGATGTTCCCCCTTGTTATCTACGTTTACCTTGAAGGTGGCAAGGGTGCTACTCTACCTGACATGTAGTGAAAGTTTTTTTCTACAAGTGAGGGATACACACCAATCTGTTGTATTTATCTGCTGGTGAAAGTTTCTTTCTTTTAGCCGACTATTTGAGGTATTACTTCTGAGAAAGAATAAGAGGTCAGATAGGGTTGGACCTTTCATGGATTGAATGTTAGACATAGATCTTCAAGGAGGAGTCTGTAAAAATACTGAGTACAGGGAAGGAAAGGGCCACTAGTCTATCCTCATAACTAAGTTTTTGAGGCCACTGACCTTTTTAGTTATGAATCTCTGAGGTCACTCAAGTTGTATGACATGTTTAGACAAATACATTCCAAAAGGTGCATTTTATTCAGTAGTAGGTCTGATAATAAATATCTGATCAGAGAAGGTGGTATGGTATGGGCAGTAAAGGCAGAGTAGTCAAGAAAGCTAAAGGCGGTGGAGAAGAAAGGCCTGAGATGGATGATAGAATGCACACTGTGGGACAAATGAAGAAATGAGGATATCAGAGCAGAAGACAAAGTAACTTCAATTGCAGAGAAGTTTAGAGAGAACAGATTATGGTGGTTTAGGCATATGTGAAGAAAAGCAGAAGACAATCTGGTGAAGAAGATTTTGGGCAGACAGGATGAAGGCAAGAGGAGGCAAGGGTGTCCAGCAAAGAGACAGATAGAATATGTGAGAGAAGACCTACAACAGTCAGACATGACTGTCAAAGAAGTTAGGAGAGTGACAATGAATGAAGGGATATAGTGAATTATCAACATGGGAGAAAGAACTGAAGGACTTGGTAAAATCTTAAAAGTCCATAATGGTCATTCACTCCTGAACGATATTCCCATAAATCGTACAGTACTAGGCAGCAAATAGTTCTGTCACGACCTTTCCAGAACCCATATCAATGTTTGCCTAGGAGACCATGGGATTCCATGCTGATTTATAACAAGCAAGACACAACCTTTCAGCCTGTTTTCAGGATATCTGATGGAGCAGATAAAAGGGATGTTGGAGTAGAACTAGCATACTGAAGTCCTTACACTCTTCTACCTAAGAAAGGAAGATTTTAATAACATGTTAAGAGAGAACAGCAATAAGGACATTGCATGTCAGGATGAACTTTAGTCAAAAACATCAATGCCTAATTGTCTGTGATAAAGAATGTCTGAGCAAGTAATTTATATTTGAAGTGTTTAATACATGGAAACAAAGGCTTAAACCAAAGGTTTTGTCAGAAAATTATTTAGGCAGAGGCTGAGTTGTATATCCTGTGGAGTCCACCTAGCAAGCAAATTTGGTGTCATATCACTTCTTCTGCAGTAACCTAAACTAACAAAATTTCCCTATTCCATTACTCCTTCCACACCATCCTCATTCCTTCAACCACTTCCACACCCCTCCATACTACACTATCAAGGCACAACAAGTATAATGGAATCAAAAAATCCAAAAGAGCGCAATGGGCTAATAGAGAGGCACTCCAACCAACTTATTAGAACTGCACGATTTATTAATATCCACAACACCAAGAAAACATTAACGCAATTATTACACAGTGTGCGTTTTCGTCCACGTAAAACTTGGACTTCATCAGATAATAAATAATTACACTAATTGCATCTTAAATAGCTCACGAACAACTACATTAACCAATTAACTTCTTAAAATACATTTCAAACACACTAATCAGGCTCTCTTAAAAGGCTCATGAATATTAAATAAAGCTTGTATATTATCACCGCAAAATGTATCTAAAATAAATAAATAAATATAGAATTCACTTGATATATCATAAATAGGTTTCTTAAAAGTTAATATATAATATTTAATTCATATACCATTAATAATCATTAAAATCTGAACATTTAAAAAATATATATAAAACTTGTTTAGTATATACATATCTATGTATTAATGAACTGGCGCCATCTGCTGTCATATTAAACACATAGCAGTCTTTACACTTTGGCAGCCCTTAATTTTAATAATGGTAGAAGGGAAATGTGGTCATTTAAACCTGGTACTTTCGCTGCTTCCAGGGTTATTTGCCACCATAGTTCTTTATATTCTATCAATTCCTCCCAAGGGCCACCTATTTATGATATATCAAGTGAATTCTATAATTAACTGCATGTCCTGTGCCGATCACTTAAAAGCCCTATCCCTTTATTCTGTGTCTTAATGACTGTCAAGGGGAAATCTATGCCTAACCTACAAGGCATTCTGAAATTTGGTCCTGATGGAACGGTTACACATTTGTAAAACAAACAGCACATGGATTACCTGATCCACGGATGTAAATCTGGCCTGTGACATGAACAAAACATGATAGATGGACAGATATGTGTTTTAGAGATTACCCCTTTCTGGAACAGGCTACCTATTTATGTGAAGCAGAGTCCTTCCCTGACCCTGTTCTAATGCAGTTTGGATTAATGGATGGAGAATCATAAATTCACTCCTGGGGTGTGCTTATATCTTTTGTGGACAGGCACAGTCTGTAAATTACTCAAAGATATATGCACAAACCTAAGCCATCCTATAGCCTTAGGTTATTGAAAATATGGTGAATCCGGATAATAATTTCTAGGTTTGTAAGGGGCTACTGAGCCGTTAGCCTAGAATCATCGATAAACCTATGAACTTAACTTATCTGTACCACAAAACATCACAACCATCACTGCTAACTACTATCAACCCCACACTGACATCACATCATTTGTAGCTAACCATTCTCAACTTACTCTTGTCATCCTGTTTTTGCATATGTGTATATGTGTGTGTATATATACACACACACACACACATACACACACACACACACATGTATATATATATATATATATATATATATATATATATATATATATGTATTTTTTTTTTCCTCCAGTATTCTTTGCAGTACTAGTATATCCAAGGTGGTGCAGCGGTAACGTTGTTGCCTCACAGCAAGAGGTTCTTCCGTTTGATTCTCAGCTGGAGTGCGGTGAGTGCCTTCTGTGTAGAGTCTGCATGTCCTCCCCGTGGTTGGGTGGGCGTTCGAAAGACATGTATAAATGGTGTGCCTTTGTTGAAGATTGAATGTCGAGCTAGCACCTCGGCATTCGTGAATATCTGCTGCCAATCATTAGCAGACCGGAGTTCTGCTGTAGTGACCCCTAACCGGGAAAAGCCAAAAGACAAACATTCTTTGCAGTACTTGTCTGTAATATGGGTTCATATTAAGTACTAGGCTTGCTGCCCTAGTAGGCCATTCATTTAAAGCCTTGCCAACCCTGTACCTTGCGTCTGTGAGATAAACAAATCTACCATTATGTCAACCAACAACCCCCAACCACCTCATCTTCAGATCAATCATCTGTGTACATTTCTACTATACAATGTATGTTTTAATGTACACTCTTTTCTTTAATGTGTTAAATATTGAATTTCTGTTATGTTTAGTAAGTCCTGGGCTGCAGCAGAATGGGTAATTTTTGGATCAGGCCACTTATCAAGGTCAACAAACCTAAAGTTGTACAAATAAATAAATAAATAAATAAATAGGCAGTAGTTATTCTTATCTTTGTAGTTCAGATTAATTTTATTCAAAGTACTTTGTGATCTACAACACTAATTGATTTTTTGCTAGAAGCAGCTTGGAGTTTTCATTAGTGCATTTTTCTTCAGTTGAAGAAGCCAGCATTGATTCTGTTGTGAGAAAAAAAAACTGAATAACTAATATCTTAGAGCTGTTTCACTGAGAACAGACACATAATCAACTAGCTTTGTTAGTTAGAAACACATAACTGTTGGCTTATTTTCCTGGTACTGATGTCTTTCATGTCCATAGTGGCCATCTAGGAAGGTGCATTTCCTTTCATTGCTCTTGTTATATTGGCATAATTTTCCCAAAGGAACAAGATGACTTTTAGGAAGAACGGAAACACTGTGACAAAGAACTAGTCATTTATGGCAGATCTAGCAAAAAGTGTGGCCACTTGGTTTTATTGCACAGATGTGTACATAATTATTACTCTATGCACTTTTACTCGTTTGACTGAGAAAGTGATGATACAGACTATAATCACAGAGCAGTGGACAATTTATTAATGGCTATGCATTCTTTTGATTTTATCCTCAGTCTAGGCTATTGACAGTCATGAATATCCTAATTCTGCCCCAAAGCACTCTACTTCTAGAAATCAATACACTTCAGATAATGTCACCTAAGCGTGTAATACATTCTAGTATAAAAACATAGTCATCTCTCCTTTTTCAAAGTCAAAGCACACTAAATAGCCATTAGAGTAGGGGTCCATATTGTTTCTCCTAAACTTGATTTATGTACATTATTGTTTAGTCCAAATGCTTGCTACCAGCAAATACCATGGCATTTCTGTGATGGATCAGGAAGGTGTACTTGCATCCATATTGTCTGCACCTGAAACAGAAAAAAAAAATAAGTATGGATGTGCAATTATAAACTTGCAATGCTTACAGATCCCAAGACACATACAACTGGTGTTATTACCATCTAACAACAGGATAACAGAGGGAGTGTAATGAGTACCAAATACAGGGGGCACTCTGAAATATAGTGATGACTCAGATATTTGTCATGACCAGTTTAATAGAACATCTTACATTACTGAGTACTGCTGCAAGTAAAATTCATGTTGGGGGTCTAACACCACTGAGCACTGGTGTAAATAATGCCCATGTTGGGTGGATGACATTAATGAGTACTGTTGTAAATAAAACCCGTTTTTGGAATCTGACATTACTGAGTACTGCTGTAAATAACATCCATGTTGGGGGTCTGACATTACTGACTACTGTTGTTCATCAAAATGTCTGAAGCTCGAACACCATATGTTCGAACTTCAAACCACGAACTGCAAAAACATTGAAGTCTTAAAACAGTGATTTTTTTTTCCCCAGGGAAAAAAAATCGGTGTTCCAAGAAGCACACACACAACACAAACACACCAAAACAATATCAATCCACACACATACACTCAAAATCCTACAACTAACCCTACACTAAACTGTACATACACTACTATCTATCCACTTACCTTAAGCCAAACCCTAACCCTAAGGTCCGTCACTATTGCACACTCACCTGACCCGCACCCTAACCCTAACTCCCCTATCCCGCCTTAACCCTAAAGTCTTTCACTATCGCACACCCACCTCACCCGCGCCCTAACCCTAACTCACCTAACCTGTGCCCTAACCCCAACATCCACACAATCGCACACTTACCTAAACCCGACCCGTAACTTCCCACCACAGTCCTGATACTCGCGAAGCCACAGAAACAACCCACCAAATTCTTTCCCTGGGAAAGAATTTGGTGGGCTGCGGCTTCACGATTACCAGTGTTTGAACTTTACAGTTCGAACATCTGGTATTCGATATTCAGCCACTTCAACAGACTGATATAAATCCCTGCTGTAAGTAACACCCACGCTGGAATAATTTTCACAAAGGGGCAAGACACTTTTCAGGAAGAACTGAAATACTGCAACAAAGAAACAGTCATTTAATGCAGATTTAGCAAAGAGCATGGACACTTGGTTTTATTTCACTGATGTGTGTATAATTATTTCTCTAGACACTTTTCCTCTTTTGGCTAAAAAAGTGGCGGAACAGAGTATGATCACTGAGCAGTGGACTGTTTATTAATGGCTAGGCCTTCTTTGAGTTTTATCCTCAGCTTAGCCAACTGACAATCATGAATATTCTTAATCCTGCCAAAAAGCACTCTACCCCTACAAAACAATACACTTCAGATAAATACAATTAAGCATATAATGCATTCCAGTACAAAAAACATAAATAGTAGTATCTCCTTTTTCAAAGTCAAAACACATAAATAACCAGTACAGTAATGGATCATATTGTTTCCCCTAAACTTGATTTATTGCATTATTGTTTGGTAGAAATGCTACCTGCCAGAAAATGCCATGGCATTTGTGTGATGGATCAGGAAGGTGTACGTGCATCCATAGTATCTGAACCTGAAAGAGAAAAACTAGGTAAGGATATGCAAATATAAAACCTGTAATACTTACAGATCACAGGACACGTAAAATGGATACTATTACCATCTAACAACAAGATAACAGAGCCTGCATAATATGTATGTGATGCAGAGGGCACTATTAAACATTATAGTGATACCTCAGATATCTGTAATGTGTAACTTTGATAAAACATCTAACATTGCTGATTACTGCTGTAAATAAAATTCATGTTGGGGGTCTAACATTGCTGACCATTGTTGTAAATAACATCTGTGTTAGGTGATTGACATTACTAATTTCTGTTGTATATAACACCCATGTTAGGTGGATGACATTAAGGAGTACTGTTGTAAGTAACAGCCATGTGTGGGGTCTGATATTACTGAATACTGTTGAAAATAACATCCATGTTGGGGGTTTGACATTACTGACTACTGTTGTAAATAACACCCGTGTTGGGTGGATGACATTACTGGGTTATTTTGCAAATAACACCTGTGTTGGGTGGATGACATTAATGAGTACTCATAAATAACACCCATGTTGACAATATTGAGTTCTGTTGTAAATAGCACCCATGTTGGGTGAATTACACTAATGAGTACTGTTTTAAATAACACCCATATTGGGTGGATGACACTACCGAGTTCTGTTGTAAATAACACCCATATTGGAGGTCTGACATTACAGACTTCTGTTGTAAATAACATCCATGTTGGGTGGTTGACATTTCTGAATATTGCTGTGAGTAAAAGCCTTGCTGGGTGTAAATAACATCCGTGTTGGGTGGATGACATTTCTGAATATTGCTGTGAGTAAAAGCCTTGCTGGTTGTGTGACTTTAAGTACTGCTGTAAGTAATTTGTTAACATCTCATACAAGATATTAAGACATCAGCGTCGATATTGATAGTGTGTGGTACTTCCAGAAGAATGGATGTTTGGTCAGGCTGCTTGTCAGTGCAGCCAGATTATAACTGTGTTTCTTCTTCTTCACCCAAGACAGAGACACAGAGTTAGACATACATATACACAGCTTGACTGTCTCAATAGTTTGGAATGTACAAATCATGTGATGTCCATATTTGTCAAATCACAAGGGAGAACATCCTCTTTCTTCTAATGTGCACTGATCTTGTAATTAATTATCTAACAAACCTTGGAAAACTTAGTTGTTATAGTGTTACTCCAGTTCATCAATTTTGATTCAGGTTAAATGAGACTTTCATGGTATTCTTTTATAAATTAGGCCAAGCTCTACAGTGTTCCAATTGTGTTGCTTTCAAAGAGAATATTTGCTGATTGCTTACCTAGATACTCTCTATTCCTGCTTGTTTTATTTATAAGTGAGATCATATATTTTCTTAATGTATGATTAACTGGTACAGATTTTGTCATCTATGTCATGTTACACATAGGAGAAGAACCTTGGGTTGCTTCCCTGCAGACACATACATATGTAGTCCAAGAATTCTGGAATTTTCTTTATGATACTTCTGATATTCATATTTATAATTTTTGTATCTTTCTATGTTACACCCCCAAAGAAAAAAACCTTTATGTGGGGCTGAGTGTTTTCTGGATTAGATGTGAACAGGTCTTTGAAATCTGGTGTGGAGAGTGCCACATATGTAGTTAGGCACCGTCCCTGACAGTACCATAACACTGTTTCAGCACATGGCTTTCCATTTGTTTCTTGATTTAATTTTGCTGTCATTGATGTTAGAAATATTTGACCACCTAGTAAACAAGGCAACAAGAATTAACTGTATATAGGCTTGCATCACACAGTCTTGGACCACACCTCAATGAAACATTCCCCAGTGTTCTCATAGCAGATGCTTCCAGGATCATACATAAAGTGAGGGGAAATACAGGTAATGTATCTTTTGACATACTGAAGGTACTTTCTCCTTAACAGAAGAAATGGAAGGTGCATACCTCTCAGCTGTACAGATTTACACAGAATGTCCAGATTTTTGCATCATATTTTGGCTCGTTTTTCAAATAATTGCGGTTTTCTGGCAATTAGTAGCAAATTATTAAAGATTAAAGTTAAAAAATAATGGCAGACATTTGGGTTTCAGACTTCATACCATTCAGAAAATCCATGTCAATTTAAAACCTGTTATTCTATTAAACTTCTATGTTTGTAAGAACAATATTTAAAAATTGTCCATATTTTTGAGCCTTTGTCCCACTTTTATTTATGGCTTTGTCCAGATTTCTTACTCTATGAGGTTGAGAGTGTGCAGGGTAGCACCCAGTAAGGTCAGTAAGAGGCAATATGGTATCCCTTTCTTCAGCCACCTTCTCAAATGGGTGGGATACCATAATTTAGTACTAATTAAAGTAGAAGCTAAGTGGCTGAGAAATCTTCACTAGATGTGAATAGTACCTGATCAGTTTCAGACTGCCCTACTACTCCAGAGTATAGAATATGGAGTATATATGCCTCATGGTAAGGAACTAATTAAAGTGATTGCTATGTCATGTGCTACACAAAAGTCCCAAAGAATGTTTTTATATAATATAAGCCTAATAGGGTAATACAGAACTGACACAGTTTAGATCATACCAGTTGTCGGGGTGTGCTATTTTTAAAGCATCATGACATGACATTTATATTCTTTGTGAAAGCAAGATTCTAGTATAAGTTTAATGAAGAAGCTTTAGTGAAAGCACTCTTTCTCTCGGATGTTCTTTTCTGATGTCAGTTTAGCGCAAATGGTTAAGACTGTGAGCTGTTAATGAGTTTCACTGTACAGTCCTAAGTTTGAATTCCTTAATTATTGTTTCAAATTGTGAGATTCTGAGAAAACCACTTAACCAGAAAGTTCGACTGGGTCACCCCTGAAAAGGGATGCTTACTTCCAGTGGACTTACCTTGTTAACAAACAAACACATCACATTTATTTATGACACTAAAACTATGTTTTCCTTTGTGCACAGTTGTGTGGTACAACATTTGTCAGCTGTGTTCACTTCCACCCTGAGTATTAAGGGACCACAGATGGCATTGAAATGAAGGGACTGTCTTTTCAACCAGTACACTGTTCTGTAGTTTGTTAATGACATGCTAGAATATAAGGGTATCATATTGTTTCATATTGTTGTTCACCAAAGACAGTGTCTTGGAGCACTTTATTTCTGAATTAGTCTTCTGACAATGATTCCTGCTTTCAGTGCATTGGGTTAATCAGAGCAAGACTAATTGTATTTCATTTTGAGGAAATGTTGCATAATGCTTTGAAGAACTAAGCAAAGATAGAAAAAATAAATAAAATGGTGGATTGAAGATTAGGACAGAGATTTCCAGTGTATATCAAGGAGTGAGTTGACTTTGTGCTAGCATTAATTTGCATTTATATAAGTTTAAAGGTCTCATGTTCAGACATGCCACAATAAAAACAAGCATGGCCTGTCCAATTGTTCTAGCAGGAACAAGAGTAGTTTTCTAAATAAGTGATTAAGTTCATGCTCATAAATCATATTTGATACCTTCCCTCCTAAAATGCAAATGTCTGCAAGAAGTAGAAAGAAGCAGCTTGACATTTTACTCTGGCCAATCAATAAACATATTAAAATGTCTTCAAAGTCATACATAAGCTCTTCACTGTGTCTTCAGATCAAATGCTGAAATTCATCTTGCCTTCTGCTATTTATTCGTAGCAGATTTATGTAGCTATTAGCAGATGGAGTACTATAAATATATTCTGAATTCACACTGTAAGAGCCATTCAAATGAGGCATGCTGTTTGCTGCAAAGCATCCTATAATGCAGGATTTATAAATGATACAGTATGTTTATGTTGCAACAGTATCTCATTCATGCAGCCTAGAAGGATAAGCAGTTCTTTTTTGCATGCTGGTACGTGGAAGAAAACAAGTCATAATACTCTGCTTTGATAATAAGGATTCAACAATTTTGCAAAACCCATTGTTAAAAATTACTCTGTAACACTGCCTGTGTTATTCCATTTTACCTTGACTTATGTAACCTAATGGAAACAGTAAAGAGCAACTTTTTTAGAATCATAACAATATACTTTTAATGGAATGTGAAAAGGGGGGTGAGAAAAAAATTGATATTGTGATCTCGGCTTAACCTAAAAAATTACTCTGTAAATGAATAAACAGTAAACTGGTGTGGATACTGTATTATTGGCTATTATACCTTGATTGTGATTTTTGTCACACTTGTTGAGTTTTAGCCTTTCCATTCCTCTGGACATGAATAAAATGAGATAACTAAGTGTTGCTGTTACTTAGGTGTAATACTTACCTGCTACTGTTACTTAGGTATAATAACCACCTATAACTATTACTTACTTACAATAATGCTCATCTGTTTATGCTACTTAAGTTTAATAGTTAGCTGCTCCTGTTATTTAGGTATAATAACCGTTTACTTTTACTTAGGTATAATAACCACTTGTATTGTTACTTTAGTATAATAACCACATATTACTGTTACTTAAGTATAATAACAATACATTTCTTTTACTTAGTTTTAATAGTTAGCTGATGCTAAGTATAACAGGTACAATAACCAGTGTTTACTATTACTTAGGTATAATAACCACCTGCTACTGTTACTTATGTATAATAACCACCTGTTACTATTACTTAGGAGTAATACCCACCTGTTACTAAGGTATAATTACCACCCGTTACTATTACTTAGGAATAATAACAATCTGTTACTGTTCCTTAGGTATGATAACCATCTGCTACTGTTACTTATACATAAAACATACCCTGAAAGGTATTGGCACAACACAGCATCATCTGAGTTTAAACTCTTTATGTGAACATTTGTATGTTCTACATACGTGTTGTCACAATATTTGCAGTCTGCTCAATCTGCTCTCTCCATCACCAGTCCTTTACAATGAGAAAGCAATCATGACAAATATGTCAAAAATTATAACTGATAAAATGTCTAGATACATATTCTGCATAATCTTTTTAAAAAAGAAAATACATCTACATAATGCATCAGTGAGATACTTTGCATTAAATTATGTTGATGACTGAAGTATTAGAGTTATCACTATCCTATGCATGTCACCAGCTGTTTGCATGAAAACCGAACTGTTACTTTTAAGCTCATAGTTTAATGATTAAAAATGTACAGTTTTTAGACTTGTGGTTAGCTGTAGAATTGTTCATAAATTAGTATGTTTTTTTACAGAATACCAAATTTGTACCTTATCTAAACTATCTCAAAGTATTATTTATTATGAGCATGCAGATGTGCTTTTGGGGCAGTTCTTTCTGTTCTCCATTTTCCTTCAGAGATATGACTGTAGGACTCTCTTTTTGTCTTTAATGCTCATGACTATCACATTCTTCACAGCTTTTATTTAAATGAAGAAGGATTGGCAATGACACCTCTGCTTATTCCTTTCCTTGAACCTTTGACTTTGGCATTTTGTTCTTGTATTGATGTCTGTAATACTAATCTATACTGCTAATAATGTCCTCCATTACACAGGACTTTGGTTTATATTCCTTGCTACAAGCTTCATCGTCAGGCTGTGGCCTTTCCCACAGTTGTTGAAATGTTACGTCTTTGATCCAGCCTTGAATCTACCAGATATCTTGAACACTAACACTTTTTATCCGATGCAGATCCAATGCAGACCATCAATCTTCTTACTTTTGAAAAGCCACAATAGCATTATAGTTTCCTTCTCAAATATTTCATCCATTTGACCATTTGGCTTATTTTTTCCAAATACTTGGAAGTCCTTAATTAAGGGCTATCTCTCTTTTACTTTCCATTACATTTCATCACCTACATATCCAAGTCTTTCATTTCTCTGTTTAGGTTTTCTCCTTCTTTCATAGACTTAGACATATAAGAATTTAAAACTCTTTTTTCAGACTATCTTGAGCCTTTGATTTTGCAAAATGTGCACTTTCCAGACTTGTCGTGTTGGATTTCATGTCACACCACACTGATGACCTAGATATACATGGTACAAGCTCATTTCCATTTACATTGCACTCCTGGCATATGGCCCTTTGGCTGACGTGTAAAACAGGCAAATCTGAAGAAGAGATCAAATGCAATACAGACATGCAGAGTAAGACAGACTGAACTGAAACTGTCTAAAACAAGCATTATACTAATATCTCAATATCTTTGGTGGCTTTAAACAATCCATAGATTCTTTCCAGCCAGCTAGCCACACATGAGCTATATTTTTATGATCATTGCATGCTACTTCCTCCAATCAGAAACTTTATGTCTCAGAATAAGTTTCACAATAAAGTCTCACACTTAAAGGTTCACCTCTGAAAGCAGGCAGTTGTATCATGGGGATGTTGTGTCATTACAACAGACTTAATAAAATTAAATAAGTATAAATAAATAAAAATAAATAAATAGAACTCTTAGGGAACACAACCTGCTTACTACAAAAGCTCCTGTGTTGTGGTTGCTTTCATCACCGATTTGCATTTGTAGAAGGAGTCTTTACTGCCTTGTTCTGTCAGTCACCACTGTTACAAGGACCATTTGTTCTCCTCAAAGTGTATTCCCACAAGTGGGCAGCAGCCCCTGCAGCAATGCTCTAGAAGATGGTGCAGAGAAAGGTGATGGATGGCTGGGCAGGTGTTTGCTGCATACCTGGGCACGTCTACAATTAGCAGGAATTCCCGACACGTGGAGCTTGCAGGTCATGAGAAAAGCAAGAACAGATAAGCATAGCAATACAAAGTCATTGTTGCACTAAATAAAGTAAGTCACTTGGCATTTAACTTGAGAACATATTCATAAAATATTATACAGGAGGCTAAGACAGTGTGTGCCTTTTGTACTGGATAGCTGAAAGTAATGTATCAGAATCCTCTGTCAGGAAAGTAGATTCTGTTTCTGTTGTCAAAAGGCACACACCTTCTTTTTCTGTTTTAAGTCTTTCTTTATCACATTTCTGTTTGGCATCACCAGAAAAGTTAAAAATAGTAATTCTACTTGTGTGTGTGTGTGTGTGTGTGTGTGTGTGTGTGTGTGTGTGTGTGTGTGTGTGTGTGTGTGTGTGTATATATATATATATATATATATATATATATATATATATATATATTCTTTCCAAAAATGTGTTGGCATGTATGCTTTACTAAACTCATTTGGAATTAAATTGTTTTAATATATTTATTGCTGAATATTTCAGCAGGCAGTCTTTATAGTACAGATAATGCTACCCACAGGCCTTCAGGCAAGGCTGAGCTCAAATTCTAACACCATGTACAAAGAAGAAGGGTGACAGCTGTAGGCAACTGTCACCCAACATGCCAAATATTCTGTTTCAACAGTGTTGGGGAGCAGATAAAGATTTTGAAAGTTCTTACACCAAAGTGATATCCAACTTACAATGACAAGTGCACAGTCAGGAATTCTGCATCATGTATAAGACATGAAATGCTCGAAGGTATGACAGTGAGAACCAATTATCTGTTGTTTCACAAAATCTTATATATTATTAAACAAATGGTAAAAAGAATGACGTGATATTTTAAATGTTTTCACAGAAGTAGCAGTATTAGATGTTTTCAATACCGAAGTGTCATCTGTACGAATATGAATTTTACATTGTAATCAATGAGATGCAGTGTGCTTAACACAGAAAACAAATCAATAAATTAGGAGTTAGTTATAGGTTACAAAAACAGAACTTTACAAAATTCTTTTAGTTATAGGTTACAAAAACAGAACTTTACAAAATTCTTCTTAAAATATGATGCATTATACGATCAAGTTTTTCCAAGAGAAACTCATGAGGAATTATACTGTTTTTGTATGTTCTACTGTGAATTAAAATTTAGCATGCAGTATATCACCATAAAGTTGTGGGTCTATATTATATCATCGAACGCTTAAAAAAGCGAATGCTGATTGATCGACCTAATTTAAGCAAAAGCTTACAATCTCGAACTGTCAGATCAGTGATTTTTTTCCCTGGGAAAGAAATCGCTGATCCAAAACACATACACACAACACAAGCACACCAAACAAACAGAAATCCGCACACATACACCTAAAATCTGATACCTAACCCTACACTAAACTATGCACACACCAATAACTGCCCACTTACCTTAACCCAAACCCTAACCCTAAGGTCCATCACTATCGCACACTGACCTCACCCACTCCCTAACCCTAACTTACTTAAATCTGCCCTAACCCTCATGTCCACTCAATCGCACACACACCTAACCCGAGCCCTAACCCTAACTCACCTAAATCACCCTAACACTCACATACACACAATCGCACACTTACCTGAATCCGACTGGTAACTTTCTACCATAACACTGAAAACACCGAAGCAACAGAAACGGACAACCAAATTCTTTCCCTAGGAAAAAATTTGAGTTTCTTCTGCATCGATAATTTGCAGTTTCACGAAAATAAGTTCGATCAATCAGCATTCGCTTTTTTAAGCGTTCGAGGATATAATATAGACCCTAAAGTGGTACATTATTACTGTGACTAATAAACAGTAATCACCTTTAGTGATCTTTATCAATTATTTCTGACCTGACTCATTGTGTATTGATATGGCCCTTAAATATACAAAATTGTTTACTCATCAGTAAATGTATAAATTACATAAAGGAAATAAATTAATTTATATCAGAGAGTACCACATTGTTACAATATTTTAAACCAATCATTGCGACATAAAGCTTGTTGATAATGTCATTAGTTTTTAAATATCTTTGTGAACAGTGTTGTAATGGACAATATCATAAAATATTTGTTTTCAAATTCAGAATACTCATTTGAATTACACTTAGCTTTGCTTTACTGTCAAACAGTGCAAGTATATTTATGAGTATGTGTGTATACACATGCACGCACACATGCACACACACACACACACACACACACACACACACACACACACACACACACACACACACACACACACACACACACACACACACACACACACACGCACACACACACACACACACACACACACACACACACACACACACACACACACACACACACACACACACACACAGAAAGAGTCACTGTTACACTTATTACATGATTAAAATTAATGCTATCAATGGTTGTTAAAGTCAGGTACCTTAATCACTTTCTCATAAATATGTGCCAGTCTAACAAAAATAATAATAAAAAAACTCTGCACGAAATGGATGTTTTGGTGTACAGATAGGAAGGCTCTGAGAAAGGAGAAGTCTTACAGATACTGTTAAATTAAGCTGTCAGTGAAATCATAATTTACAAGACATTATTATAAAGCCCAGATATAAGGAAGACAGTGTTAGGAGGGCATTATGATAATGGAAGGGCATTGCAATTTTTTTCAGGGTCGATACAACACCATGAAAAAAAAAACTCATGTAGACTAGACCCTGTGCAAATTTAGAACCAAAATATTAAAGAAGATCTGGATGGAGGACGGAAGATTTTTATTGGTATTAATAAAGGTGACCACAAGGACCTTTTTTCCCCAAGCAAAAACAAAGCAGTGAAATGATATTTTGAAGGTTGCAAAATATCTGTAAGAGGTATATAAAGAACGTAGGCATTATTCTCTAAGTATAGCAGTGGGACAAACTGTCATTCTGCAGATACAGCAAAGACCCCACCTCACATTGCCAGCCTTGGAAAACTAGTAATTTGGTTTGCAGAAGATCTGCAAGGTTGCCTGGGAAATATGAGCAGCATACATCAGTGTTTTGATATCTCATAATTTTACTGCAACCTCAATGAGGTCTTTCCTTTTTTTTTTCAAAAAGATTTAATTCTTAGGTCTAGTGTATCAGGTGTTTATTTATAAATGTAAAATGCAGCCTTCATTTCCCATTTTTTTCTTAAATTTCTGTTATTCTAATAATGTATGTAATCATGAAGGAATACCTAATGGATCTCCCTCCTGGCAACAATATATTTCCTCTCCCTTTAATAAATCATAGCTGCCACAGATGGCAACCCCATGCTTTGCAAGCATCACCCAGCATAATACCTACCCATTACCCACCTTACATTTCCCACCAATCTCCAAATGATCATCAAACTATAACCACAACTGAAACTAACTTGCCTCAAACAAGACATGCCTGCAACTAACTATATCTATTACTGAGTGTTATGATGTCACAGTACTAATGATTTGCAAGCTGTAAGCTTCCTGATCTAGGAACTTGTATCCTGATGGTAACTGGCTAAACTTTAGATCATTCAAATACCAAAAATATTTTAAAAGCATCTGCAGATTGTGACAGCTTTAATGAAACAGGAAATGATTTTAATGTTTAAGCAATCTTTTATGTTAAAAGCTAGATTTCTGTTATGACAAATATATATATATATATATATATATATATATATATATATATATATATATATATGAAACTACTTTGTTTCATTGAAAGTTCATTTCACTGAATTTGAATTCACCCTGACCAACTCGCTGAAAGCTCAAATTACTGAAAACTCATTTCACCGAATCTCATTCCACTGAAGTGAAGTACTAGCACTGTGTAGAGTACTGTAATGCAACTAAAAGGTATATGCCCTTTTCCCCACTGTAGTGTGATCCTGGAGTTAGTATATATAGTTGAGGTTTGGGGGCACCCCCCCCCCACATTGGTGTGGTGCATGTAAATAAATAATCTCAAAAACTCTAGCTGTATTTATGAAATAAAATGCTTAGTCTTCATTATGTGAGGACAATAAACACAATTTCCACAAGTGGAAAATACCCATGAAACACTATCAACATTTTTCTTTTTTTTGTCAAAATTATACACAGAAAATTATTTTTTTAACACTCTGTCAAAAAATCTATCATTAACATCCACTACCCCGATGATGTTTAAGTTATACTTTTAACTTTAAATGTAATAGATGCTTAGGTTAAAATAAACCTACTTTTATGTATTTCTTGCCTAGATGCTCTTTCTTTATAATGTAACATATCATATTATCTCTTGAAACAGATCCTACCCACACCTTAGTCTCATTATCCTTATATTCAGCATAACCCCTCTGTACAAAAGTGATAGTCAATCAACCCACCTTCTGATTATATAAGGTTTTATTATTATAAATTCTTCTCAGTTTAAGAAACTGAGACTGAAGAATATTCTCCACTACATGTTTGGATGACAACTATCAACCTGTAACAAAGAATTTCTATGAGAAAGTTTTCTACATATTGTAGTCAAAAAGATCACTCAATCAATTTTGTGACCACTTCATCCAAGAAATTCATTGTAAACAGATTAATCTGAACATCAAATTTAATTCCAAATCTATCATGACTTAGAAAAAACACAAATTCCTTTAATTCTTCCTTTTCCCCCTCCCAAATCAACCAGCATTCATTCAGAAATCAAATCCATGAATCTATTATTCCTAAAAATTGATTGTTCATACTGCTCTTCAAAACAACAACAAAAATAATAATTCCAACATATATGGGGCAAAATTAGACCCCAGTGCAGTCCCACTTGTTTGAATGTGGTGATAAAACTATCATTGTGAAAGGGGAAAACATTCTTAGTAAGTCCTAGCTATAACTGGAATAACAAAAAAAAGTTATTAAAATTTGTTTCATAATTTCCACAACTATCCAAACGACTGTTACTATTTTCATCCCAACTTCATGGGGTATACTTATATATAAGGAATTCACATCTGATGTTTCTAGGTAGCACAAACTTTTTACACTCCTACTTTCCAAAATATTTTAAAAATTGGTTGATATCTTTTAGATGGATCTATATTAGAACATCAAAAGTTCATTATTTTGAATGTTCTAACATCGAACCCTATTCAGCGAATGCTGACAACATCGAATATTCAGAACAGTGAATTTTTTCCTAGGGAAAAAATTTGCTGTTCCAAAACACATACACACAACACAAGCACACCAAACAAACAGCAATCCACACACATACTCCCAAAATCATGCAGCTAACCCTACACTAAACTTTACAAACACCACTAACTATCCACTAACCTTAACCCAAACCCTAACGCTAAGGTCAGTCACTATCACACACTCACCTCACTTGCGCCCTAACTCACCTAACCCGCCCTAACCCTCACGTCCACACAATCGCTCACATACCTCCCTCGTGTCCTAACCCTAGCTCACCTAACCCATGCCCAATTGCACATTTATCTGAACCCAAAACGTAACTTTCCACCACAGCATTGAAAATAGCGAAATGACAGAAGCGGACAACCAAATTCTTTCCCTAGGGAAAATTTGCTTATCTGTCGTTTCGCTATTTTCAGCATTCACTGAATAGGGTTTGATGTTAGAACGTTCGAAATAATGAACTTTCAACGTTCTAATATAGACCCCTTTTAGATTAGATGGAATTATGTTCAAAGAGAGGTTTAAGGAAAAATTCCAGTAAATCATAGACAAGCTCAGTCAATGATTCTCTGTCCATGACAATGAGTCTACCTGGGCTGGGAGTATGTGTTTTTATGAATTTTAAGTTAAAAAAATATAAGACATGTTGTGGATCATTCACCATCAGTTTTTATCTCTTTTTCTTACTCCTCTTTTCTTGTTCAACTGCCAAATTCAAAAAAGCCAGATGAGTTTTTTGAAAACAGGTTTAGGATCAATGAATAGGAGAGTATTGAAAGGTATCTCCAAGTCTCCTGTAAATAATAATTCATTCCCAAATCACAATGATACCTCCCTTAGCAGCATTAGTAAGAATTATATTTTCATCCATTTAGAGTTTGAACAAATCTTGTTCCTTAATAGATAAATTATAAAAACAATTTTTAAAAATCACTGACTGATTTTGTATCCATTCTTTCACTAATTTCTGAAATATACAAACTGAAGGGTGGTGAGGTCAATTAAAATCAGATTTTTTTAAACCTAAAAGAGTTGTTCACTTTCAGAAATAGTCTTGTGTGTTTTATATCAACACCCAAGATTCAAATTCCTAAAAAAAAATATTTTAATTGATTCATCACATCCAATGGGGTTGTGCAAAAAGGTGGCAAAAAAGTCAAACCTTTATTTAGTAAAGAAACATATTTAGGGGAAGGGTAATGTCAGTAAGATTAACAACTTCCTTGAACAGCTGTAACATCTTTTCTTTTGCTTCTATGTTTTCTACCACCACATCATTTGTGGTGGCATGTCCCTTGAAATTTGACTGTTATCATGTAAGGTGTATCTATTAAATCAGGTTCTGTATCAGTGTTAGGAGAAAAGTCTGTTCCTGTTTCATAGTCTCCATAAACTGAAGCAGCAGATATATTTATTTTACATTTTGATCTTCCCTTAAATTTATTCCCAGAGACAATCTATTTTTTTAGAAATGCAACCCCCTTTTGTTTTGTTTTTTTTCCATGTAAAATCACTATCACTTTGATAATCTCCAAGGTATATTTTATGTTTTATGACATTCTGGCCTTCAGCTCCATATCTAAGCTGTTCATTTGTTTTACATTTCTCAAAAGCCGCTGAATACTTGATATCATTTTAAAAGGACAACACCTGATGTAGAGGGTCTATATCAGAACATCGAAGTTTTAAAACTTTGAATGTTCTAATATCAACCCGTTTTAATCGAATGCTAAAAATATCGAAGCTGCAGAACACCGAATTCTTTCCTAGGGAAAGAATTTGGCTGGCCGGTTCTGTGGCTTCGCTATTGTCAGTGCTGTGGTGGAGATTTACGGGTCGGGTTCAGGTAAGTGTGCGATTGTGTGGTTGTTAGGATTAGGGCACGGGTTAGGTGAGTTAGGGTTAGGGAGCGGGTTAGGTGAGTGTGCGATAGTGACAGACCTTAGGGTTAGGGTTTGGGTTAAGGTAAGTGGATAGATAGTAGTGTATGTATAGTTTAGTGTAGGGTTAGTTGTAGGATTATAAGTGTATGTGTGTGTATTGATGTTTTTTAGGTGTGTTTGTGTTGTGTGCATGTGTTTCGGAATAGCAAATTTTTTCCCAAGGAGAAAAATTTGCTGTTCAGAATGTTCGATATTATGTGGTTTAGATATTTTAGGGTCGATGAAATAGCATTCACTATTTTCATATTTTGATGACGTGATGTAAACATGATGTAGACATATATTATTATTATTATTATTATTATTCATAGCAGCAAGTATACTTTTATAATATTCAACCAAAAGATCAACAAATATAAGAGAGGCAGCATTTTGTATAGTGCGCCACTTACTATGAAAATTGCTGTCCTCAGTCTCAGCATCAGGTTCTGTATAAACTCATAAACCCCATGGAACCATTTTTAATTAGCATATGCTTTTAGGGGCTTTAAATGCCAAATAGCACTCCTGGTCTTCAACATGGCTTCAGTATAAAGTGAAAATGCAGGTTCCACTCTCAGATCACCCAGGTTCATCTCTGGCTGACTTCTAGCACCTCATTCAGTTGCCCACTACTGGGCAAAGCCAAATATCATCATCCACATCCAGAGAAACAATGGAAATTAACACCTGCAGGTCTTGGGAAGCCATAATGTTAAAAAAATGGAAATTCCAATAAGTTTCAGCAGCAACAACTAAATATTAAACTACTCACTTGTACAAAAATGAACAAGTGCATGGAATGTCCAATTCAACAACAATAAATAAATAAATAAATAAATAAATAAAAAAAATGAAAAGGCACTTGTAGAATTACAGATTCATAGATTATTAGGCTAATGACCCGGGGGGGGTCCTTCATAAGCCTAGCCTAGTTTTCCCAAAAGAATAATAATATCCTGTATCCAAATAGGACATTGAAGACTGCCAGGCCCAGTTTGAATTTCCTATTCCCTATTCACTGGTCCAGGTTGCTCCTAAATTGTATAGTAGATGAACTCAGCTTCACATGAATAGGAAGCCTGTTCCACAAGAAGGGTAGTCTCTGGGACAGATACCTGTCTCTCCAGCATCTTCCATTTAAGTCACAGACAAAAATTAGGTCCTTATCAGGTCCTTAGACCTTGTATTTCTGGTACTGCTTAACTTATGAATATGCAAGCGATTCATAAGTGTGGAGTTTGCAGATGTCTTGAAAGTCAGGCATAGATCACCCCTTAGGAATCTATAAGAGAGTGAGTAGAAGGAAAGGGCTTTATGGTACTCTGTGTAAGGCAGGTTTGTTAAGCCTTGTATTATTTTTGTAAGGAACCTCTGAGGGTGCTCTAGTTGCTGCATATGCCTACTCAGGTACATACAGAAGGGAGCATTGTGTGCTATGATTGGTCTGATTAGGGCAGAGTACAGTGAGATACCTTTGGACCTAGATGCTATGCCCTTACTTATAGGGTGCACAACATAAAAGGATTTCCTCATCACTGTGGCCACGTGGTGGTTCAAGGTAAGGTTGCTGTCTATGTGGGTACCTAGATCCCTGACCACTGGGTCGACTCTTAGGGGTGTTTTATCAACATAGTAATTAACTGGGATGGTTGTCTTCTCAAAGAGTGCCATTATGCATTTCTTACCATTGAATTTAAGACCGTGGCTTTGGCACCACTTTTTAGTCAGAGAGATAGGCCTTATTGAAGAATGCTAGTGTTTGCAAGGTAGTCAGTGATAACCCTAGCTTGCAATCATCTACAAACTTAGTCAGCCATAGACCTTCAATGTTTCCCTCCAGTTTAGAGAATTAGATGCCACAAAGGAACAGGCCCAGTACAGAGAGCCCTGAGGACTCTGCTAGTGACTGGCTTCTTGGCGGAGGTGGCCTCAGTTCTTATGACCTCCTGGGTCCAATCATTGAGTCAGTTGGATATCCAGTGGGAGATAAAAAGGGTTTATACCTAATTTAGTGAGCTTGTCTATAATGCCTGAGTGCAGTATTGGATCAAAAGCCTTGGCCAGGTTGAGGTCAGCTGTTTGTACCATCTTTCCTTCATTCATTGCTTTGGTGACCCTTTGAAAGAAATCCACCAGATTTAATAGGTATGACCTTCCTTTAACAAAGCCAAACTGTGATGGGTCCAGTGTTTGCAGGTTACGTATGTCCTCATTTATCATGTTCATGATGTTTCTTTCCATGGCCTTACATATACGTATCGACAAATTTATGGGCCTATAGTTACCTGGATCAGAGGTTGGACCTCCTTTGTGCAGGAAAATGACTGTAGCCATTTTCCATTCCTTGGGAACAAAACCTTACTGTAGGTTCCAGCTAAAAAGTGATTCAAATGGACCAGAGAGGTCATGTTTCATGCTATTTAGTAAGCATCCCAGGATGATATCAGGGCCGGTCAATGCAGTGTTTTTGGTCTTGGAAAGTGCCTTGAAGACCTGTTCCCTTGTAAAGGTTGAAAGAATTGTGGGATGTGGTAATTTACTTAGACTATCAGAGGGGGGGGGGCAGATTTGTATATTTTCTTTGAGGTTACAGACATAGCTGTTGAAAGCATTCTGGCTGCCATTTGCTGAGAAGCTATTTTTCTCTTCAAATTTAGCCTTTGAAGTATTAAATAACCTTCATAGCTGCAGGTTTAGATTGGTCAGGGGTATTTTGGTACATTGAGCTTTGTTCCTTGTATGTTTGAGCAGGATTTTGTTTTCTTTTGTTGTATAACCGATTGATATTGTGATTGTACCAGGGTGGCTTGTCTTCTGTGTTTGCCCTATTCTTAACAAGAGTGGGCACAGCTCACGCTATACAGCTGTCAATAGGGCTGTACAGGGATTTTGTAAATAGCTCAGTATATGCTATGGTGTTTATTGGGTTTGGGGGTGCTTGGAATTTAGTCAGGATGTCACTTAGTAGAGAGAGGTTAACTTTGGAATAGTTCTTTAAGGTTTTTTGGTTTCACTGTGTCTCTGGATTTGATTTTTATTTCAAACAATACTGCCTTATTGTCAGATCTGACAAGCAGAGACATTACATTGGGTGAGGAACATCAGCCTCCCCCATGGTCATGAGTACAAGGTTAAGGATGTATGTGCCCAGTAGGAGAAATGATTAATTGTTCAAGGATGTTGGAATTAACAAACTTTAGGAACCACTGGGCTTGTGCCTTAGAAGTGGAGTAGGATTCACAAACTAAAGGCGGTAGTAGAGATCTCCTATGAATATCACATTGCGTTAAACAGTGAGGGAGTCTAGTATTTTCAGATACATAGTATGGGTTTCCTGGGACATGAAGGGAGACCTATAGGTTGCAGGAATATGGTACGAGACCTTGTTTATGGTGAGTTGCACATGTATGAGTTCCAGTGGGGCATACACTTTAACTAGTCTGGATGTGAAGTTGTTTTTAATATAGACTGAACGTCCTCCACCCTTAGTTTCCTTCTGTGCAATAACTGGTCTAAATGTGTGAAAGGCATTATAACCTTGTACTGCTGGGGTATTCCCTGTGATTTTAAACCATGTCTCCATTACTACACAGATGTCTACATTCTCCAGGGAGAAGAAGGCTTGAATGAAGTGGAGTTTTTTGTTAAAACTAAAATTTGTTAATCCACATCCATAGTAATGTTGGCTTATTCCCACAGTAGACCCAGGAACCAAGGTTTCACCCATAGGGTTTCTCAAATGCTGTGAGATTACAACTCTCACCCATTTATATCAAATTCATTTAATCTCCAACTGATAAAAAATCCTAAATACTAAATGAATAACTAATATATTTTCACTTTTTTCAGTGTTATACTGGTGCAATACTGACATCTAGTAAATGTTATATAAAATGCATTACAAAAAGAGCATTTCTACATATTTCACAGCTACAAATACTATTCAGAATTCCACATTTAACCCCTGGCCTTATCAAAGCATCCACAGTAGCTATTCATCACCTTTCCTTAATAGTTAACAAAATATATTTAGTTATTGTACTATATTTATTAGACTATATTTATTAGAAACCAAATCTATATCAATAACAGAGAACTTTACCCCCGCTGCTCCACCTTAGCAGTGCATGCAAACCCTAACCCTAACTCTGTCTCTAACCATAACCTGCATCTTAAATAAAAAAATTAAAATCCCATAACATTACCACTACACAAGACAGCTTAGACACTCCCCATGCTCCACACACAGACACACACAAAGACAAATGCACATACACTAAATCTAACCCCTAATCTAACCTAACCCTGAACAATCATAATCACGCACACATAATACATCTTCTTACCTATCCCTTACACACACACATTCACAAAGACACGTGAGCACATCTACTATACATCTCACTTACCTGTTTTGATGAAACACACACCTGACAAAACATATGTTCGATAAACCAGACATTTGACCAAAAACCCACATTATATATATATATTTACATATATACATATAAAATATGTATGTGCGTGTATGTGTTTGTGTGTGCACATGCTCTTTCATGTTCATATTTTCTTTTATTTTCAGAATTCAGAACTGAAGGGTCATATATATTTATGGTAGACAAAACTACTAATAGCCAGGAAGAAATGTGAAACTATTCTTCTCAGAGCAACTGAATGCATTTATGGTGAGTATGGAAATTCAGTACAACTTGTCACATTTTTGGCATGATATTTTTATGAAGTCACACTGTTACCTTGCACATGATAAGACTGGAATATCTTAACAACTCATTACATTACAGTTTGAACATTTTGTGCTTATTACTGAACTGTATTTTGTTTTTATTTTATTTTATGGTTTGTCACTCAGATTGTCCAGATTGATAGTAGTCCATTGTCCGGGGAGGTACAGGAGTACTATCTGGTTAAGTGACTTCTTCACAGTCACCCCATTTGCAAACAGAAACAGAATAATGGTAATGCACACTAGTATCTCGTAGCCTTAGCACTCTATGCTAAATAGCAGACCTGTATGTTTGCTACTTAGGTTAAGATGTTGTAGAAAGTAAAGTACATTAAGCCATGTTTATGAACAAGTGATGGAGTAGATCATGATACTATTAATCAGCTTACTGTTTACATTTCCCCTGACTTTCATCAGGGATTAACTTTAACCTGTGGAACACGTTTAATCTTGTTTGCTTATGTACTCTTTGTATTCTTGTTTGTTTGTAACATGTTTTATCGTTTCTGTGTACTTTGTAGCTTTTCTCCCCGGGCCTCCGCTGAAAATGGACATGCATCCAGTCGGACTATCTCGGTCAAAAATGTAAAATAAATAAAATAAATAAACTCAATGGATACATTACTGATGACTCTTGGCTAAAGGCATGTAGCTGCACTTTCTGTTATATATGCAGTAACTTATAATATAAGAGATATCAAACTAATAGTTTCTGCAGCTCTTAAAGAAACATTACATAGAAATTCTCCAGTTCCATTCTGATATCTGTGCATATTGTCTGCCTTGAAACCTGATACACTGTATGTTGAGGGACCACAACATGTACAGCACATAAACATTACTGGAGCAAGACCTCTATAATCTGTTTTACCGTCAGCCTCACTGGATTAAATTGTAATGCATTTTCTGTCTGTGTTCTAACTACATGAATATAAATACAGCTGTGCATACAATAAATATATGTTCCATTGAAGGCTTATGATTTTGGCACTATCCTGAATGCTGCCCTTACTTTTGTTAGACAGCTTTCAGCAAATGTCTACTCCTTCAGATATTTGCAGAAAAGGCATGCCTTGTTTCATTCCACTTTGCATGCGTATCTCTTATGTTGCAATAATGAGTAAAAGAAATTATGAGACCACTTAGAAAAGGTTTCATCTATCTGTCAATGAATGTTCTTTGAACAGGCATCCATAATGAGAATCACTGATGGTATGCTACATTTTCATTTCAAATACGACAGGCTGAGATTTCTGCATCCATAAGGGTGCCAATTCATCAACCACAGCCATCTGTTTAAGACATTAAGACAACATGATGGAAGCTAATCTTCAAAGACGACATTCCCAAAGATAAATATGCAAATGTCAAAAAATGGATTGATTGCTAAACACATTTATCTAATGATTATGCAGATGAATGGACATTTTTAATGTCACTGCCCTCACAAATAATAACTCTGTTGTCGTGTTATTGAAAAGTGCAAGCCAGCCAGCAGATATTCTAGAACTATAAAAAAAGTTACCTAAGCTCTGTGCCACTTAAGTGTTCTAAAAAAGTTTGAGATCTCTGCTATAGGAAAGCCTACAAACAAGTACCTGATATGTTGTTAACGTTTACACAAAGCTTCAAACACTCCTTAAAGACTTATATCTTTAGGTTATCTTATAGCGGACTGATGCACAAAAGTTTTTTTTTTCATATTGTGCTAGTGGCCAACTTTTTGCTATTGTGCTATTTTGCACTCAGTTTATTATAATTTGCTCTTTCTTTTACATCACAGTCTTTTTTCAAAATGTTATTTGTACCCTGCTTGGATATAAATGTGCAAATTTATCTTAAGCATACAAGATCAATGTCATGTGATGATCTCTACTTAATTATATTCATGCAAGCACACTATGGATGGGGTTAGAATTACTTTATTTAAACGAAAAATCTACTTTTCCTAAGGCATGAGACTAGTGATTATATGACCTTACTGCTTGCATTTTGGTATGTGCCACATATAGTTTGAACATGCAGGAATTCTGATCAATCCATCACATTATCATGGCAACATCCTGCACTACTGGAGTAAGTGGGTTATTTTACAAACCTAAACTGAGACAGACTAAAGAAAAAAAGAGAGTGTGACTTCCTCAGGGAGGGAAAGGATTGCAACTTAAGGCTGATTCTTCTCTTCCTTCTGAATGCCAGAGGTAGCCGCAGACTGACCACACCATCTCTGTGGTGCTGATCATTCATATAGTATTGCTAATTAAGGGAGAGAGAATGCAGAAAATCCTAATATGACCTAATGCTCCTAATTCTTCAGCAGTCTGCACCTGATAGCTGTAATAGCTCTTTTGACCTTGCTAAAACTGGGATGTGGGCACTACTGAGTACTTGTAATGGATGGCAAGAACCTTTAAGTATGTTTATATATATATATATATATATATATATATATATATATATATATATATATATATATATATGGGGAGGTTGTATTTCTTACCTTTAGGTATACACAGAGTGGCCCATGCATGAAACATCAAAGAATGGGTCTATTTCATAACAGTGAATACTCACCTTATCGAATCCCACTTCACTGAGCCTAACTTCATTGAATCATCATTATATTGAGCTCCTGGAACAATGAATAGGAACCATAGGAAAGGAACCACTTGATCCCAGGACAAAACAACAAACAGCAAAACAAAAAAATCCTCCGAGTGTGTGTGTGTGTGTGGGGGTTTGCCCCTCCCCCAACTAAATATACCAACTCCGAGATCACAGTACAGTAGAGGAAGGGCAAAGTTCACCATGGTGGTCAAGTGGTTCCCTTCCTAGGGTTTGTTTTCTTTGTTCTGGGAGTTCGATGTAATGAAGATTCGATAATATAAGTATCTGATGTTTTGAAGGAGATCCCAAAGAACAGAGTATTACTCAGATACTTCCTGCATGAGAAATAAGCATTACATGTTAATCAAATTGTTATTAGAAAAGTAATGTACTGAATCTAAGTGAGTTATATATTACATACAAAAATTAAGCTTAATTAGTCTCTTTCATGGTATAAAAAGCCTAGAAATAATCCTTTTTCAGTATTTTCCTTTACAACGCAACCATATCACCCTATCTTCTTAATCAGTGGTGAGAATCATTTCAGTGTGATGGTACTACCAAAAGATATGAAAAACAAAAAAACCCCAAAAAAACAAAAAACAAACAAACAAAAAAATAAACAGTTCTAGACGAAGGTATCTTCATGTATGTTTCCTCACAAGCAAGTCACACATTTTATTTGTGGTAGATACTGTTACTATCCAATTATCAATGCCTTTCTTGAGTGTCACAGTCCAAAAATAATTTGGGTGAAGGACAGGATGCTACACTATTAGTGTGAACTGTTACTGAGTTACTGACAAGTACATAATGCAAATGACAAAATGCGGATTAGAATCCAGCTAATCGCACTGTATGTGCCATTATGAAATATATCTATCTCACAGGACTCTCATATAAGGCAGAAGTAGCAGCTTACTGAAATTATAATGCTATGGTTTCTATAGAATGAAATCCACTAAAAACTTCTCCTTGCCACATATGTACAGCAGTCATTAGGTGACAATCTAGTGAGGCAGTGAAGTACCCAGTGTTGTGCACACTTGCTCTTCAATGAGTTGTCAGACAAGGAAATGACAGATACATGCCAAATGGACGGACAGCTCCTGCTGCTTGTGTACCAAGTGTGCACTCCTCAGATGATGGTACACTGTCTAGGAAGAGAACTCCTTTCCTTTAGAAACAAAAAATAACTACCACTGAGTATACTGGCACTACGGACATTCCAATGCCATGTGGGTGACATTGTTGGTTTGTTCCAGGTAGATGACTCCTTTACAGGTTATAAATTCCTGACTGTTTTGTATAATCAGTTTGGGAACCGTATCCATTACTGATCAACACCAACAAATAACATGCAGTCATAAAAGTGTTCTCTGGCATAAGGCACATTTGTAGATTCCTAGGTATCACTGACTACAACAACGTTGCAATAAATGCTTGAGAAGAAAAAGATATTAATGTGCATGATAGCTAAAAAGAGATGTAATGTATTAACCTGCCATGTAGTTTGTGCAGCTGGTGGTGAAGTTGCTAACATATCTGCCTTGCACCGTGTCTGCATTCATGTCATGTTATACACAATGTGCTCATATACCATGCATAATGCACACATGTACCTTGGCTGTCTCTCTCTCTCTCTCTCTATATATATATATATATATATTTGTGCATGATGCAATGCACACCTGCACCCTAGATGTGTGCATTATATACACAATGCATACATGTACCCTGTCTGCATGCATGTTATACACAATGCACCTACACCCTGATTGTATGCATCATGCACACATGTACCCTCGCTGTATGCATGTTGTGCATGAAGAACTCATGCACTCTGGCAGCATGCATGTTATATCTGATGTACACAGGCAACCTGAATATATGCATGTTATGAACACTACACACTTGCACCCTGGCACTATGCATGTTATGCTTGATGAACACATGCACCCTGGCAGCATGCATGTTATCTATGATGCACGCATGCAACCTGAATGTATGCATGCCATGCATGATGCAAACATGTACCCTGGCTATATGCTTCTTATGCGTGTTGCACACATTTGGATAATGAGTGACTGCAAAACTAAACTTTGGATTGGAACATTCCATATGTTCACATAAACCAAAAATATAGTGCAGTATTAGCATGCATGGTTCTAAAAGAACATAATTTATCACAGCAGGTGCAGTGATCATTTTCTGCAGACACTGCTGATGGCATCTATCTATCATCTCCAACAAACCTGTAAAAGAACATTGCAATGAGATGCAACACCGGACAAAGAACATGAATGACCGCATTTTTGGAATTCTTAGATTCCAGTTTAAGTGCCTTTCATATCTGGGAGTACAATGCAGTACATGGACATGAGATCAGTAAGGCCTAATTTATTCTTCAACCAAGAAAACCAAAATTCAAAACAAACCAAGAAAAATAAAAACACCAGCCCACAGAGACTCCGACCAAAATAGGTCCAGGTAAATCACAAAAGTTTGTTACTGAATGAACAATACTCAAAAAAATAAATGGAAATTGTTCTGATGACGTTTTATCTGATTAAAATGAAAGCACTTAAAACTTTACATTTTTGAGTATTGTTCATTCAATAACTAACTTTTGTGGTTTATCTGTGAGCTGTATTGGTCAGAATCTCTGCAGACTGGCATTTTCATTTTTCTATTTATTCTTCAGTTGTTGCTAAAGTTGCTCTGCATCCCTATCCTCACTAGAATGAAGTATTTGTTTGTTAGTGTTCTATAGTTTGAAAGATCTGGAATGAATGCTTACTTGTAGCACAGACATTATCTGATGAAGGGTTTACAGCTGAGAAATATTATAATGTGGATTGCACAGTTTGCAGTACTTAGCGGGGCCATAATTCTGATGTTAACAGTATGGGATTGCTGCATTTAAATGACTGGCTTATCTCATGAGCTAATGTAAAGAAAATTATCTCTTACAATTCCATATTCCACCTACCCCATTGTAAGCCCCACTTATATTTCTAACCTCAGTACTTATGTTTCCATTTATTGATTCTCTTACTCCCAGTGAAGAAAATGTGCAAAATATCTACTGGATTTGAATTCTTGATTTATTCTACAACAGTCATCTTGAAATAAGTAATTACAGAAGAAATAATATGAAGGCACTGCAGTAATATGGACCCTCACAACGTTAATTATTTTGTTACTTCTGCCTTAAAGTATACCCTATTAAAACTGCTGGACTATTATGACTACTGTATATTATGCAAGGTAAATAGTACTGACCTTCTTACATTCAAGGCCTAACTCTAATTTTTCCTTGCTGCTGTGGATCCTTGCCCCTTATAGTGGACAGTTATAAGATCAGCAGCTGACAGTCAACTGATTGTCCCACATCCCTGTGCATCCTCCCCCAATCCGAATCTCTACCTAGTTCACAGTCTGAGCCCTCATACTCTCCAGATGAGTTAACTGCTGAAGTAACAAGCAGCTTGTTCCTTTTTGCATTCTGGACCCAGAAGACAGTACCACCAAGGGAGACCAACAGCATACTGAGGGGAACAGAATACAGCTCAGCTACAGTATTATTATGGATACAACCCCAAAGCACCATCTTCAACCCCCATTTACAGGCAAGGCACAATATGATTAGTGGAAGCACCCACTATATGGAAGGTTGGACCAACTGGCACAAGCACATTGTACATGAGATTTACTATCTCAGGAAGACCCCCTAGACGACACATGACACCTAGTCCTCCTGTTTATTTTGGCTGATTATTAAGTGGAAATTTGTGGAAAGACACAACTTACAACCCGCTACATGTCATACAACATAAAAGATCTAAATATGCAGAATTTAACTACCCATGGTCATGCTGTATAACTTCATACAGGACGTATCATTATAAAATAGCCTTGTAAAAGTGGGCCACACACACACTTGAGGTGATTCTTCCTTGCTGTTCCCAGGAAGACAATGAATACAATAAAATAGCCCCCATAGAAGTGGGCAGGGCAGAGTAATAATCATACAGACGGCCTTCAGTAGTGATGAATAGGCTCTACAGATGTTTTCATTAATTCTTCCTCTTAAAGTTTTTTTTTGATTTGCTGTTTGTTATTTTGTCCTGGTGGCTGAGTGGTTCCTTTCCCAAGGTTTGTTTTAATTGTTCTGGGAGTTCGATATATTCACACTGAAAAATAAACTTTTCCAAAAGCTTTCTAGTTATATATATTTATTATTAAACATTTATTTTTAGCCAGCATTTTCAGAGTCCGTTTGATTGTTGGATATTACCCCTTTGCAACAATGACAACAGTGGACCAAAAATAAAATAAAAATGAAAAATAAAAAATAACCTCTTTCTGCCTAATGGATAAGCAGGCCATGTTAAGGATATTTTTTTAAACTTTAGTATATGCACATATATTGAAGTTTTTATTCAACGTGTTTTTATGCTTATAAATAAAATTCTTCCACACCACTCAATCACAACAAGGGAGTTTCCTCTCCTCCAATCTGAAGCACATGTTTTTTACCCAATCAAATTTCACATCTGATCAACCAATCATGCCAAGTATCTTGGCACATTCCTTCCTTCTCAAGAGTATTCAAAGCACTGCAAACTAAGAATTTTATTATCTGATTTAGTCTTTTTTATGATGAAAATGCTCATAAAGTAATAAATCAGATAATTTAAACCAACAGAAGTATCCACATGAATGTTTATGTTACGTTTTTACTTTACTAATAGTGGTGAAGAATACCTTAGTATTTAAGATGAAGCTAGAAGTATAGCTTACAGGTCAGTCGGACTACAGTCATGTACGACTGTTACTATCACCAAGGATCACAGAGCCATACAGGTTACCATACAGGCTCACCTTTCTATTCTGAGTCAAGACTGCACCATTTGAATGATTCCATGTGCACATACATTATTAAACAAACATCTACATTTTTTAGTTGCAACGTCAGTATGTTTTTCTTATTATTCATCCCAGAATTGTTCCTCCTGTAATGTAATACTGTAGGGATGGGTGTACTATAGAATATCTACCTTGTCAGAGATATGCATCACAGTAACAGACAACTTTTATTATCAGGAATCTGCCAGCAACAATCTAAATGCAATACGACACTCAACCAGCCATACTGCAACTATGTGTTGCCATGTACTTGTAGTATTGGCCTTGATGAGAACAATTGCCAATATATCCTTCCTGTGTTACTCTACATTATTTCTCCTTTAACTAAGTAGAACAAATACCTCTGCAATTTCATAATACCCCTGACCATCAAAAAGGAGACCCAGTTTCAATAGTCACTGCCAGATATATACTTCCATAGGTCAGATTATTCATATAGTCAATAATTACACTCTGTAGGAAGATGCAGCAGTCAAATAACAATAATTGGGTTAATGGAGAGGCAGACTGAAGGATACATTGTTACTGTATGTTTACACTCTGTAAACATGTCTGCTGATACCAGGCTCTTGCACATCTGTATCAAAGCTGCTAGTAAACTAAAACAAACAAACACTGCATTTCTTATAGTCATATCCCCACAACCCTTGCCCCATACTGAAGACACTCACTCTACAACTCCAGACCTGTTTAACAGAAAAGGTAAAATTAATGATATTAATAATTGTGATTATTATAAACATGCTTGATTCACTGAAGTGCCCATTAGTGAACTGTGTATTATCAGGTAGCTACACCACAGTAGCATTTACATAATGAATGCCCTTTTCATTAACAGTGGTCTGATATTTTTGAGTATGTGACAAAGCATTACACCAATAATCTGCAGAGGGTGACCACTAGTAACCTTCAAAATCACATATAGTTAACTCTGAGTTTGTCATCCATTGTAAAACTTATTTATACAATCATTTATTAGGGAAAAATAATATAATTCACAGAACTGTATATTAAGGAAATATAGGGGAGCCTACTAGTGTATATCAAAGCTAGGTTCCTCCACAGAAGCAGTGCTTTACAGCTTCGAATCCAGTTTGCATTACAGTACACTTACATTACAAAATACAAAGACTGTTATAAGTACACATTGCAGGCCATGTGCCAAAAATGTATGAATACCTGATTATGTTTGCAGTATGTTAATCGTAATAATAATAATAATGATAATAATAATAATAATAATAACAATAACAATGATAACAATATCATTCACAGATTAATATTTTGTTTAATAGTGATATAAAAGTCAGCAGCTTATTATTATATCTTGTGCTTTCATTGCCTGCTAGCTCTGTGCACTAGACAGCTATTATGGCTGTGTAAAGCTGACAGTATGTCAGATTTTTAATACCTCCATGGTTCACATTTCACTGATGGGAAAAAAATAAATACATTTTCAGGATTCTATATCACCAACATTCCTCGTTCTACAGTTACATCATTTGTAACTGTGACTTTACTTGACACTTGTGCTTCATATTTGCATTGATTTAAATATGTTTTGTCACACTCAGTAGCCTGGACATGGAATGTTTTTCTCCAGTAATACAGATGAAGTATTAACATTTTTGGCAAAGTACTTCTTCATGTACAGTAATCTGAGTTGGCAAAGTACATTGACTTGTGTATGGTTGCTTGGACTAGGGTACTAATCCTGTCTCAAAACATCCCCTTGTCATTTTCTTAAACCATTCACTGTGTCTTCATTGTGTGTGTGTGTGTGTGTGTGTGTGTGTGTGTGTGTGTGTGTGTGTGTGTGTGTGTGTGTGTGTGTGTATGCATGTGTGTGTGTATAGCAATGTATATGGGGAGAATTATGCATGGTCACATTCCTGTGACAGTCACCCATCGCTGGCAGGCACCCATGTTGATCATATAGTTGATAGATGTAAGTATCCCCAGTTTCACCTGCTGTTTCCTATTAGTCAGAAATTGGTGATCCATTGACAGGTGGAGGCAGGGATGGAAATCTGTGTGAGTTTCAAGTGAAGGAGTTCCGGGATTATTGTACTGAATACAGAACTGAAGCCCACATACAGAATCTTTGCATATGTCCCTGGTTGTCAAAATGTTGTAGGGTGAAGTGGAGACTCATGTTGACTGCATCTCCCATAACCCATTCTCTTGATATGCAAACTGAATGGGGGTTTAACAAGGAAGCTGTAATGTTCTTCAGGTGAGCTAACACCAGACTCTCAACGGTTTTCATGACCACAGATGTCAGATCAACAGGCCTATAGTCATTCAGTCCTGTTATACTGGATTATTTGTGGACTGGAATGACTGAGCTTGTTTGAAGCATAACAGAACTTCACACAGCACTAATGATTTGCTGAAAATCCAAGTAAAGTCAGGGGCCAATTGATCAGCACAGATTTATAAGCAAGATGGTGAGACCCCATTTGGACCTGTTGCTTTCTTAATTTACTCTCTTTTGAAAACCCGACACAGAGATATTTAATGCAGGTTGAATGGGAGAATGAGTGTGTGTGTGTGTGTGTGTGTGTGTGTGTGTGTGTGTGTGTGTGTGTGTGTGTGTGTGTGTGTGTGTGTGTGTGTGTGTATTTGTGGGGAGGGGAGTAATATAAATCTGTTAGTTGAGGAAATACCAGAATGTTTCTAGATGTGTCATTTTTTTTCTCTTATCATTTGCGATCTGTTTGGTACTGCACTCTGTTAAATGACAGTGGTGAGTAACAGTGAACTGCAGTTCAACTCCCAATATAAAAACTGACAAATTACATTTGGAATGCCATCAATTACTTAACCAAGACTGGCACTGGTATGCTGCCATCAGCACTATCAGCACAAGGGCAATAGTGGGTGGCGCAGTGGTGCAGCGGTTAACATTGTCACCTCATAGCAAGAGGTTCTCTGGGTCGATTCTCAGCTGGGGTGCCTTCTGTATGGAGTTTGCATGTTCTCCCTGCGTTCGCGTGGGTTTCTTCCAGGTACTCCGGTTTCCTGCCACATTCTAAAGACATATGTCTGGAGAATCTCTCCCCAGGCATCTGCTGCAAACAGGCTCTGTGGAACCTAGTCAGACTTTCCCAGTCAACAAATGCTAAATAAATACTGAACGAAGAACTTCAAGTTGTCACACACCCATGTCTGTGACATAATGTGTAAATGCAGTGAGCTTAAATAAACAGTACAGGTGATACAGGGTTTAAAACCAAGTCACAGGTCATTTTACTGAGGAAGGTCATAATAAACCTTGACAATCATTTTGGTGTAAGAATGCATTGAGGTGGAAAACTCAAATAAGGTCAGTATTGACTAAAAGTGACAGACAGATATGTCACTTGAAATGATGTCAATATTAATTGTGTGTGTGCTATGTGAAAACTAAAAGCATTTCTACACTTCACTGTCCCTTTTTCCATTCGCATAACATTACCTAAAGTCCTGATATTGTGAGACATAAGTGATAGTAGTGATGTGCAAGGAAATGTGAGAAGGCTGAATCTATCAGATTTCTGCAGTAGTAGCTCTGCTCATTGTTAGATATACACTTTGATTCATTTCATGTTTCTTTAAATTGTTCTCCAAAACAATTTTTGCAAATGCTTTTACTAAATATTGCTTTCTACATTTTCATGCCCCTTGGCATCATCAAATGAACATTCATGGCATAAAGAAAAAATGAAAAATTTAATTTATTTTGCCTTCAGTAGAGCAAATAAGTGTGATGTTGTTGCATGGCACTCAGCACCCTGGACAGTAATAACTCTAGAAAATGCACTTCACAAATGCCCAACTCTGTAGCACAAGGTATAAATGAAGTACATTGAAAAAAATATGGCATATAATGCATTGTTCAAACCCTGTTTAGAGTTCACATTTCAATTGCTCACAGTATATATATATATATATATATATATATATATATATATATATTAATCTGCATTTGTGCGCTGCTTGGCAGTGTGCAAGCAGGGTTCACTGTCAAAGGAAAAAAGTGAAAAATTTAGTTTAGGTAGCTTTGTATATCACAAACACACCAGGCAATAGTGCACTTTCATCAGAACTGTGGATAGTACAGCGTGACTACATTACACATCTCAGATAACTATTCCAGAGGCACAATGTGTAACTGAGGTGAACTGAGACAAATGAGAGATGTGATGCAGTATTTGAATACAGTAAATTATTAATTTTATAGAGGGTGGTATGGATATGTATTTACACACATTTTTGTATTATTGTTTTGTTGTGTAAAACTCCACTATTCTCAGTGTTGTTAACAGCATGTGAGCTGTCTGTCAACTTTCACATCATTTGTCAGTAGTTACAAGTCTGATAATGTGTTCCACAAATTATATGTCTGATGCTGCAATGAGATGTGAGCAGAAATATACATATACCCATTGAATGAATCAATTTCACAGTCAGCTTTATTCTCTCCCCTGTATTTATTTCTAATGTCTTTTGCATTTACTTAATATTTGGCACCATGCAAGCAGGGTTCACTGCATAAGTAAAAAAGTGACAAACGTAGTCTAAGCTGCCTTATCTAATGTAAACAAGCTTGACAACATTGCATGGATGTTGGCAGTCTGGATAGTACTCAGTGAAGAAAATACACCTGTCAGGTATCTTTCTCTGTGGCACAAGGTGCAAGTGGAGTGAGGTTAGAGAAACAAAACAGCTGATGCTGGTTTTGAATCCACTTATGTGGTCATTTTAAGGAGGAGAGGGGCCCGAATAAATATGTACACACAGTTTATGACAACATTGTTGTGCTGTCTGAAAATCAACTATTCCCAGTTTTGCTAACAACATGTGAGCTGTTATTTATCCCATTTAATATTGTTTGCCAGTAGCTGCAGTCCTGATAATGTGCTCCAAAATTTATAGCTCAGATGTCTCAAGGAGGCATGAGAAGGATGAATGTGTTACTTGAATGTACTTCCTGGCAAATTATTGCTAGATATACACATTAATTGAATTCATTTTAGTGTCTGCTTTTCCTCAATTTTAAATTTTTCCACTGCCTTTTGTGTTTGCTCTCCGCTCATCAGCATGAAAACACAGTTCACTGTCTATGGCAAAAAGTGACAAAATTTAGTTTAAGCTGCCTTATATAGCAGAAATATGCCTGGCAGCAATGCAGTTTTGTCAGCACTCTGGACAGTACTGAGTGGAGAAATTCCATATGTTACAGATATCTCTGTAGCACAATAAGTACAGTGAGATTAAATAAAGAATGCCAGTGAGTAAGGATCCCAATCCAGCTAAAAGATACTTTTACAAAGGGTGTCAGAATCCCATTTCTCACAATATCTTGATTAGAACTGTAAAACTTATGGCTAATGATGATGTTAAACATGTTTATTGCAGGCAATGTGCCAGTAATGCTTGCATCAGTAAACTTTTCTATTTAGCATACATCAATAATACTTCACAGATAACTTCAAGCTAGTGTGCGTACAGTTTTCTTAAACACAATGATGATATTCAATATAAAATTCACTTGCATATGTACGATGGGGACAACACCTTTATTATAATCATCATGACTCATCACATATCCTAATTATGTGTTTAGGGCAGTTATGTCTTGTGAAGTATATCTGAAAAATACTCTAAGCTGTATTATCTATAGCCATCTAAGATATATTCAAAGCAAGAATATTAACTTTTACATAGGAATGCATCCCCAGGACTAATTAAAGTCATGCACAAATAGGCCTCACTTATGTATTTATCCAATAACTTTGAAATTAGCATAGTTCTAATATGCTTAAAATGCAGTTCTGTGGCAATCAGAATTAATAAGCTAAGTTTCAGTTTTTGTATGCTTTATCCCATGGACCAATTCCCAGGTGATGCACCATTTTAACATTGTGCAAGCCCTTACTTCACAATAAGTCCCAAGTCACCGTCTTTCTCCTTCCAAACTGCAAAGATTAAGTGCCATGCCATGCCATTAAGCTTTTCATCATTGAACATTGGAACCCGTGTCAGTAAGCTAAGCATCACACATGGCAAATCTCAATGTTTCACACCTTTAGTGCTATTTGATGTAAGCAGTGCCAACGTTTCTGCCAAGGTATGCATATTCTTTCAGTTGCACAAATACAGTTGGTAAGGCTGTGCATGTTTGCACACAACTAGTTACACATGAAATCTGAACTAGGCACCAAGTCAGATGTATATTGCTAGTTTTACTTCTGCATACATGGCTGATGATAGAAAGAATGATGTTAAATTTAGAGCACAAAGGTGAGGTGCTGAGGAGTCTAGGATATTTGTGGTACTCATTGTGAAGGGCTATAACTGTAGGCTGCTGCAGGGGGAATATACCAGTTCTCAGTTAAAGGCTGAGGCTTGGAATAGCTTAGCCAAGGCTGTGTCCAGTGTAACTGGCCTTCCACACCCTCGGGAACAATGTCATCACCAATATAGTGACCTTAAGAAGCACAAGCTGGACCTCCTAAGCCAAATGGGAGGTTGAATAAAGGACTGCTAACAGCCAACATTTGTGTAGGTACACTGACCCATCACCTGTTTATGATATGCTATTAGTTATCTACCAGCCATCACAATTTCTCATTATGCTTTCATATATATATATATATATATATATATATATATATATATATATATATATATATATATATATATATGTATATATATATATATATATATATATATATATATATATATATATATATATATATATATATATATATATATATATATATATATATATATATATATATATATATATATATATATATATATATATATATATATATATATATATATATATATCTTTATATTTTGTACTGTACAGCTGCAGATGAAATATCAGCAGACCATGAGACACACCAGGAGATTAACTTGCCTGACAGAGGCTTAGGGTAAACATGATTCAGGTCCACATTCAAGCCAGAAAACTATTTTCAGTCCCTCAGTCACTAGCATCTTGAGCAGGCATACCTTAACCTTGATATCAAGTATGCATGCATGCATGTCTTCCCCAATAACTCTCGCTGCTTGCATTAAGCAACAAGAACACCAGCTTACGTGTGTGTGTGTGTGTGTGTGTGTGTGTGTGTGTGTGTGTGTGTGTGTGTGTGCGCGCGCGTGTGTGTTCAATACCCAGGAGCTGCAATTTGTTTTTATTACAAAAAACATATTTCTAAAATATTAACAGTGATTATATGTCAGTAAAAATTAATGTATAGTAATTGCAATTAATATATTTGAATGCTTATATCTTATCCATCATAGAGAAATAAAGACCATTTTTTGTTGTATTCTAGCAGTGATACTTCTCTAGTTATATGACACATTAATACCGTAACGTAGTGCATGGATGTAGCAAAGGTGTACAATACTAAATTATCATAATTGTTGATGTATTGCCAAAAAATTATATTGAATAAATTAGTGTTACATGCCATGGATATAATTATCTATTTTTGTTCCTCCATCCTATCTCTTTATCTTTTTGGTGGGGGAGGTTATAATTTATTAACGTTCTTCTATTTACATACCTTGCTGCTAAAAACAAAACGACTAGCTGCAGAGAGAGGTAGACTGACCACTGCCTGTGTTACCTCCACAGATGGCAGCATAGGCACCCAACACTTTGGGGTCACAACGTGTCAGGAGTGCCTCCACAATCCCTGCCCTATATGCTCCATCTGCATCAGGTAACTCTGTCCACTCTGCTGGTGCAGTGGTACACTCTGGGAGCAGTAACACTGGAGATGGCAATTTTGTCACCCTGGGTCTGAGCTGCATCTAAGGCTGAGATAATTTCCTCTTTAGTCAGGTTGGCACAAAACAGTCCTTTGGCTACACACTTTGGCCAAATGGTTCTTTACAAAAAATACAAAAGCACCTTCCAACCACCGAAAGACTCACTTCTCAAGAAACAACATCAACAGCATAACCATGAAGAAAAGATAGAGATAATGTTAACTTTTTAACTTTTTATTGCACGTACTGGTACCTCGGCCATTCACCTTCAATGGAACAATTTACTATCAAAAAATCTCCTCCTTATATACCAAAAATAAATTAATTATCAAAACAGTTAATTAATCAATTTGTTCTTTGTCAGCTTACCACAATCCACTACTGACATCTTTGGATGTTTTCTCTGATTAAACTAAACTAACAAAAATAAATAAATAAAATAAAACTGTTGTGAAATGAAACTCTGAGTGTTTGCCTTGTGGCTTTTGAGAATACACACACCTTCAGTGACAACTGCCTACAGGGTACAAAAGTTCAATTAATATCCATACCAATGCTCACCAATATGTGATGTCACTTCTCTGGGGCAATAATCAAGGAGCCTTAATCTTCAACACTGACACGTGAGAGGGACGTTCACTTGGAACATAAATAGATACACAAAGCATCAAGCAAAATTTATCTTAAGAGCATACAGGGAACACACTCAGTCTGTGATCTGGGTTTCACTCTCTGTCTCCACCACACAGAAATCCAAATAGCAGGAAAATACAAACTTATTAAAATCACAGCTGTAGTGCAACAGACAAAACAGAATCAGCACTTTGTATATTATATAACCTTTAATAAAAAGAAGTTGTGTGCTTTCATTCTATTGACTTATGGGACTTCCTCAAAACTACATTTAAAATAAAAAACCTTACATTAAAAAAGTCCCTATGTCTTATGACTTAAAAACATCCAATGAAAAACATAAGACAATTAATCCATAAGAACCAATCAATGTAAAATCAACTTCCAATGAAAAACCTTGTACCAACAATTAACCTATTGCAGGCTGTAACCCTTACATCTAAAGCATCAAGCATCAAAGTATTTCAGTTTTAAGAGTGGCTGAATGGAACAAGAATCGCTCAAACTCAGATAATTCACAGCATCTAAGCTTACTTGCCACTTTAACTTACACATATCTAAATGTTCACTTACAATAAATCCACAAGGGTCATTTACTATTTGTTCTACCAGCATAAAACTAAATTTATGAGACTTAAATTCATTTATTAGCTTAAATAAAGCATTGCAACTCCTGCCTTTTCTTATAACCAATGTATGTTCATAAATTTGCTCGCATAACTTCCTGGAGTTTTCTCCAACATAAAATGCTGGACATGAGTCATACAATGCTATATAAACTACCTGTTTTGAGTTACAAGAAAATTGAACACTAGTCTCATAAACCTTGCCTTTGACACTAAATTGATCTGATACACAAGTGTAAGTACACTTTGAACAACTACCACATTCCCTAGCATCCAGTTTTATCTTTGAACAAACTGTTTTTTTCTCATTCCAACAGTTCTTTAAAAGATTTACCCATTTTATACACTATGCTTGTTTTTGTCCTAAATTCTTAAACAAAAAACTTTCGGCTTTAAAAAATTCCAATTCTTATAAAGGATGTCTGCTATTGCCTTGCTATCAAAGGAAAAGGTTATTATAAATGAAGTTTTGAAACCATTAATATTACCAACTTGCTGTAACTTTTCACCATGTTTTACAATGTCTTGAACTAAGATATCCACATTACTGCCCTTAACTCCTTGGTTGTTTATAATGGGGTATTTCTCTATCAGTCTCCCTCCAGGTCCCCAAAAAGATTCCCCACTGGCACAGCCATAGAGTTTAGTCCTCAGCCGAGTGCCAAAGCCAAGTCCTCCAGCACCCTCTCTGTGAAAGCAGTGCTTTGTGTCCCTGCTCCAAGTAGCTGACACACATACACACTCATTAAGATTTGATTTTCACACAAACACACGCCCATGCACACGTGCACACACACACACACACACACACACACACACACACACACACACACACACACACACACACACACACACACACACACACACACACACACACACACACACACACACACACACACACACGGGAAAGGCTGGCACAGATTTACTAGATATGCCCCCTTCTGCCCATACTATAAGGTAGTTACTGCCACCAGACACTCCAAAGCCAGCTGCTCTAAGGCTCTTACAAGGGTACCCAGTTATACTGAGTGAAATTAATATTAATATAAATGGCAATGTTGACCAAATAGCCAGATTTTCAAGTGTCCACAGTGTGTCACAAAACAGATATGGTACTTTCAACGGTTAAGTTATTCTCTAAAAGACCAGCCACAATGAAAAGTTTAAATGTATTTAATAATAAATAATGAGAACATGTAAATACTTAATATCTATTTAGAATAAACACAGATGATAGTTTCACACAGATACATACAGAAAAACAGTACTTAACTAATCTCACTATATTTGACTGATGTAAAGAATTACTATTCTCTGGTTCACTTACTAGAGCAAGGCAGATGAAGTAGGTGAGGGATCCTTCTTTTTCAGGTTCCAAAAATAGACTGCTTTGAGACTTCAGTCTCATCTAGCATTAAAACATACTTTTTGTCCTAGATTACAGAATGACATCACATATATCTGGTCGTCTGACTTCTGGTTCCCATGCTACCCCTATTGCTAGAAACTGAATCAGAATTTAGCACATATGTGTTACCATACACACAGACAGAGCTTTGCTGAGATGTGTTATAGCATCTGGAAGCTAGAAAAAAACACAAAACTCTTCCACTCTTACTACAGGAGCTAATAAACCATTCTCTAAAACAAACATTTAGTCTCTGTCTACAATCAAAACTGTAAGATACAATCTTTATGGCCTAAATTAAGTAATTTAATTTCTTACTATTTTTCAAAGTTAGCTGGACTGAGATTAACCTCTTCTCTTCCAGTATCATCTGTTAAAACGTATACATTTAATCAGTTACAATACAGTAAGGACCCACTATTGGTACATTTTTGTAACACAAGCAACTTTACAGATACATTTTTCAACACAAGCATCTGTACAAAGTCTGATATACAAATGACATATAATTATTTACAAAATTCCAGTTATGCTGTGCTGGTCTTATTTCTCCTGGCATAGCTGGCAATACCTCCCATCGTCACAGAGGATATCATGGAGAGGGACCTTGGTGCATGTATCAGCAGGGCTGAAAATGTCCTGTGTAGGATTGCTGAAACAATGCTATGTCCAGCACTGACACAGGCAGCTGACACAGGAGATGAGGACTAGATTTTTAGGGTTTTCAAGCTGGATGTGGGTGAGACTCTGATGTCCCTTACCTGTCCCCGATCATGGTGTCCCAAACCTTTAGTCTGCATCACTATCCCTGTATGTCTTGCATATTCTGCATGTCTGTGCATGCTTCCTAACCTACTCTACCTACCTGACTGTCCTGGAAGTGGGCACTGTTCAGTTGGACTATTAGCAAATGATATAAAAATAAACAAAAACATGACACATATCAGCAAATGTTTCGCACAATACCATGCAAGTACTGATCAAAATATGGGAAGCTACCTGGGAACTATAATAAAACCAAATCATTTAATAAACACATTACATTAAGCAGTTTTGTCTCTTAATGGGGACTTCATCAGAATATTCCAGAAAAATGTCACTTCCTTAAATAGAGTACCTTCCTCATTGATTTAAAAATACATAACTTTAATACTATTTAACACCACTAAGACTTTCTGTTATAACATTTTTATATGGAATTCCAAGTAATAATCCACCTAAAATTAATCATTACTTATGAATAGTGCACACTGTATTAAAACAAGAAAGACATAAATAAAATAATTGTAGTCTAGTTTATAAACCCCTGACCAAATGCTCTTTAATATTTGACTTTGTCATATAATCAGTCATGTATTATAGTATAGCAGCTCTTAACTTAAGAACAGGCTACAAAGTAACACTTTCATTTAATCCAGGTGGTGTTTCAGCATTTAATCTTAGCTGCCATAATAATTCTTTATATTCTGAAAAAGTTATTCTATTCTCCACCCCTGGAATATTTATCAGAATTTCAATAATTCCAAACCCAAACTTTCTGTATTTATTACATGTTTCTGCATGTTTTGCAAGTGTGTTATTACAATTCTTATTATTAATTTCATAATTATGCTCATGTATTCTTTTTCTTAATGCCCTCTCTGTTTTTCCAATATAAAAAAACATTGCATCCAGAGCATTTAGCCAGATATATAAGACCATATGAATCACAATTCCGCTTCTTTAACATTACTTTAGAATTCAAACCATTCCTTAACACAATATTTTTTCTAAAATATAGGGTCACTGCATACAAACTCCACACTTTGCAGTACAATCCCTTGTCTCTCTTTCCCCCATCTACCTTTGGTCTTTCCATTTTTGTAAATTAACCAATGTCTTATTGATAAAATGGGGGTAATTTCAGAGAATTCGATAAGTGTCATCATTTCTCTTTAGAAATTTCAAGTCCCCCTTATTATAAGTGCTGTTATATACAAGTAATGCCACAGAATGTATAGTGTAGTACTTGTACAGTAACACTGACTGAAGAGTACATGACAGAGTACTTAGCCTTGACTGTAATGAACATTATAGTGTAATTAGTACTCAAGAGGTCAGTGTACATCACATACCTCTCAACTGCCCAGATTTTTGCAGTATGTCCACATTTTTCCTCATATTTTGGACTGCTTCTCATAAAATGTGTGGTTTTCTTGCAAAAAAATGAGGATTGAAGTTACTAAATAATGGGATACACTTGAGTTTCAGACTTCATATCCTTCAGAAAATGTGTGCAACACACATTCTGTTGTACTAACAACTTTCTAAGATTATAAGACCAATATTTACAATCTGTCCCTGTTTTGGGCCTTTGTCCCCCTGTTATTTTTGGATTTGTCCAGATTACTTGCACTAAGAGATATTGTACATCATAGTTCAATTACTATCACCAAGTGTAGTATCACTCACAGTGCAGTTACTAAAGGAGAGTTCAGTGCACAATAGACATTTATGTGCAATACATATCAGAATGCAGTTACTATTACAAAGGGCAGTGTTCTTCACAGATCAGTTATTATCATAGAAGTCAGTGTACATAGGGCAGCTACAGAGTGCACTGCCCATCTCAGTGGACTTACTTCTACAGAGATCAATACATCTAGCATAGCAGTTACACCCACACAGCACAGTGTACATTGTACATCACAGGGCAATTATTATTAAATGAAGTGTAGAACACAGCTACCATGCAGTGCAGTGTATATCACAGTACATTGTTTGGCATATAACACTGTGCATATCACAACAGAATTACTATCAAAGCACGCAATGCTCATCACATTGCAATTACTATTACAGAGTGTAGTGCTTACAGAGAAAAAAGTATACATTACTATGCAGTTACTGTTAGGGGGGAACAGAACACATCACATTATAATTACTGCTTAAAATGCAGTGCTCATAATAATGGGCTACATATCATAATTAAGTTGCTATTGCAGAGTGAAGAACATGTCACAGTATAGCTGCTATAATGAAGTATAATGCATATTGCATTTCATTTTGTATGACAGAAATCAGTGTATATCACAGATCCACTTACACAACAGCATGCATTGTATATCACATAAAGGTTGCACCACAGAATTCAAAGCACCTTGCCGTGCAATGACTAACACAGAATACAATATCCATTACCATGCATGCATTACAAAAAGATTGCACAGCATATAACAAAATATTTACACTAGAAAGTGTAGTACATATCACAGTCTGATTATTACCACAGAATGTAGTATACAGCACAGTATGCTTATAGTGCCCAACACAATGTGTTTGTATGATATTGTGCCTAGCACAATTTGTTTGCATGATATTGTGCCCGGCACAATGTGGTTGCATTTTATTGTGCCCAGCACAATGTGTTTGTGTGATATTGTGTCCATCACAATGGATTTGTATGATATTGTGCCCAGCATACCATATAGATAGATAGATAGATAGATAGATAGATAGATAGATAGATAGATAGATAGATACAAATATATAGGTATTGATATGCAGATATCAATATAGATATAGATATAAACATGTCAGGAAAGGTGTACTGCTAAATATCTTCCCATGTTTACTGATTTAGAAATCTCTTTCACTTGTATCTATGCATGCAGAAACAAAATATGTGACACTTTGTATCAGTAACTTTATCAAAGCTAAAGTGTGCTTTGCACTTCACTTCCTGCTTCTTTGTACACTTTAATGCCTGTCTGATCATTTGCTTGTCAATCAGAAATATTTTTAGTCATCTCAGATTGTAGTGGGAGATGATAATGGGCAGTGCATTTTTGTTTTTTTGTGAAGGAACTGCAGGCCTTTCAGTAATATAATTCAAAGGGTTATCCTATATAAAACTATTTTTGCCTTAAATCAATTACAAGGTGAAATAACAAAGTAATAAGATGGTCTAAGAAATAAATACCTCAAAAATTTATAGATTAAGGGATGGGAAGAAAAAAATAGCTTATGATGGAGATCGTTGTGATATGCGACAAGTAGCAGATGTATTGAAGTGGATTTATACAGTAGTTTCACTAGAAAGCATATTTTGCTGTTCCTGTGTGCCATAAAATCAAGAAATAAACCTGTATTTATATTGTTCATTATTGCAGAACAGAGTCCATTTGACACAAGCCTAATTTAAAATGGTTATAATCTAAATAAATGTCAAAATTAATCTGATAATCACAGGGAATCAAGGTTGAGACTGATATGTGCTGAGATCCACAAAAATAACAAATGTTAATAAAGGAATCTAACATACAAAATATACAAATGTTCCCATATTCCCATAGCCCAATGACAGAGAGGAAGGAATACTTGCTACATTTTCAGAAACCTGAGTCCAAAGATGGCTAGGATGCTATATGACCACTAAGGGAGGGCAGCAACCAAAGAACATCAATTCTCAGTCCCATGTCAGGCTTTCTGTGCTGCAATTAATGCTCCTGATGGAGAGTCAGGGGTGCTGCAATGATCAGATGCAGTTAAATAGTATGACAGAGATGCAGGTTATGCACAGCAGGAAATATCTGTGCAAGCATATGTGCACTTCATGCAATGATATCAATGTGCATTTTGAGAAAGAAATAGGGTAGATTAAATTAGATTAAAATGAGACCCTCCTAATTCTTGCTGTATTAATTCAAATTCAGTTTGACAAGTGTGGGGGGGCCTGGGGGGGGCTATCAAAATAGAAATAAAAAGGGGGCTATAGTTACATTTCTTGAAACTTGCTAATGATAAAACTATGGGCCGGATTAACAGAAGCTTGCACGGAGTGCAAGAAGAGTGTAGGAGCTCATGGAGGCAATATGTCTGCTGTGCGATCCAGGTACAGCCAGCAGGGGCGTGCACGAGAGCTGCTAAAGCTACTCTTGCACGGACAGCATCATGGTATGTAAACTACCTCATTTGCTGCTGAAAGCTATGCAAATGAGGTACATTTGTGATCCAGGAAACACTAACCTGTCAGTGGAAGATTAGTGTTATCTGCAGAAATGTACTCCGTTGGTAACGGAGTACCGTTCTGCAAATAGCTAAACAGAGCTATGACAGCTCCAAATAAAGGATACATACAGTTGAAGAAGCATGCCAATGACCAAATATAAGGCCATTGGCATTTATAAATGTTTACAATTATTAAAATCTAACTTTTTTCCCCCGATCTCCAATGTTTAAGCATAGTGCAGCACCGTGCAAACGTGTGGCGCTTTAAAAAACAAGAAAATAATTTAAAAATAGCCAAAAATAGCCATTTTCACTAAAAAGCTTATCTTGCCACACAAGTGAATGGCAGGCTGAAGACAACATGGCCATTGAGTAGTGGTTGCTAAGGGGGGGAAGCTCAGTGTGAGAGATGTAACCATGCATTATAGGCAATCCTATGCAAATGAGGATAAGGATAGTGAATCCCAATTTTCCCCAGCATGTGAGCCATGTCCCAAGAGTGTAAGTGTAGGAGTAGGTGAGCAGTAAAGTAGAATATAGGTAACATCATGAGGGTGTGTGTCAGAAAGGCTGTAAGCTTACTGGAGCACAGTGTCTTGTGTTTGCCCTGAGTTGCTCAGGATTGCAAGAGGCGTGTCTACAGTTGTCTTTTTTGAAAACCAGAAACCAAAGGCATACGCCGTGAATATATCAGAAATTTCTTGCAAACGTGCATACAGTGTGTGCGCACATGTGCACTCGTGTGCGCACGTGTTTGCTTGTTTGCGGTGCTGCCCTGGGCAGAAACAGAAAGGGAAAAGGAAAGAAAAGAAGTAGTAGGAAGTTAACCAAGGAGAACTAGCAGAGCTGCCAGGTGAAATATATCAGAATCAGTCCAATTACACATGTAGCAGACTAGCCCAGTCCAGCCCAGCACTTCAAACTCTGCAAACAGCATTCTTCCCTGTTTTTTCCAAAGAACTCTGCAACACTGCAGTATACAAAGAGGGAAAGCTTAAAAACTTTAAAGTCAGACAAAATGTTAGGGGCTGTTCTTGCTATCATAAACCAACATGTGCAAGGTGCTGAGGGTGGTGATGTTGTGAATGCTGCTGAGCAACCCACAGTGAGGAGACAGAGAAGAGTGTACAGACCCAGTGTAACCTACCACGGGCTACATGAGCTGGAGATAGTGGAGCGCTATAGGGTGGACAGAGACCTCCTGCAGCAAATCGTTGAGATGTGCCACCCATGCCTCACACATAGAACCAACAGAAGGGAACCCATCCCAGTGGATACCAAGGTATGTGTTTGGCCTAATAATACTAGCTACAGGTACCTTTCAGAGACCAACTGGTGATATGATGAGGATTTCACAGGCATCAGCATCCAGGGTACTGCACCAGTTCCTGGATGCCATGTCATTACATGTTGGTGAGCACGTATATTTCAGCAATTCCCGTGAGGCATTGGCCAGCAATATGCGTCTTTTCCACCAAATGGCAGAATACCCTGAGGTAGTGGGTGCAATAGACTGCACGCACATACACATCAAAGCACCACCCGCTGAGTGGGGTAGGGTCTACATCAACTGCAAGGGCTTCCCCTCCATCAACTGCCAGGCCATGTGTGATGCCCAGGGCATAATAATGAATGTGTGTGCTGGCTGCCCTGGAAGTTATCACGATTCCCACATCTGGCATCTGACACAGTTGTACCAGAGATTTGCCAATGGGGACATCCCTGACGGTCACCTAGTGGGGGATGCTGGATACACACTGAAGCCATGGCTGATGACACCCATCAGAAATGCACACACACCCGAACAAGAACTCCATAATGAGGCACACACACAAACAAGAAACATAATTGAGTGTGTGTTTGGGATGCTCAAGTCACGGTTCCGGTGCCTGGACACATCTGGTGGAGCCTTGCAATACTCACCAACTACATGTACCCAAATTGTCATGGTATGTGCCATGCTATACAATATGATCTTACGGAAACAGCTGCAGCAGGAACAACATGGGGCAGGGCCAAACAGTCCCCCACCATTGCCAAGGCCTGCACAGGCACAGCGTGACTCGGAGGAGGAACAACCTGAGCCGTCCCCAGTAGGCAAAAGGAGGCATGCCCAGTATACCCTGGCCTTGGCAAAGAGGCAACGCATAGCATATACACTGACTCAGTAGGAACCCTGGAAATGACACCTATCTCTGACTCACACATACAGTAAAAGGGATGCCTAACTTCACACTACCTGTTTTCAAACATGTATAGGTAGTGTAATATGTGCATCCTAGGGAGTGTAATATGTTCATCCGACATAGGCAGCCCTGCAGCACCACCTGAAGCATGAGTCCCTATTTTAAGCAATATAAAGCACTGCTAAGCAAAAGTTACCAGTATTGAGCATATTTAAATACAATTGCAAATAGCTGCACACCGCGCTAACCAGCGCAACATCGGGCGACGTCAGGCAAAGTTGGACAATGTTGGGCAAAGTCAGGCAATGTTGGGCAAAGTCGGGCAAAGTCGAGCAAAGTCAGGTAAACACGCTCACACCTGCTTTACTGTTCCTTAACCAGTCAGGTCTGCCCAGCAGGAAAATAAAAAGCAGTGACAGGGCTCGAACTCAGGATACTCTGCACTACAGTCACAGTACTGAACCACTAAGCCATGACACATTCCACTGGCACAGGCACAACTTAAGTCACTCACACATACTAGTTGGGAGGGGTCACATACCTAACAGTCACAGTCAACAGGAAACTTGTAGACAAATGCAAACACAAACAAATGCTGTATCCTGCCCTCTGAAGAGGCATATGAGTAACCTCTCCCCAGGCCTATGCAGACAGATAACAGCAGGCCAGGCAGTGTGATGTGGGTTGGGTAGGCTATGAAGTCACAAACTAATATGCGTGTAATTGGAAGCTAAGGTCTGTAGTACAGTGGTATGCCTCAAGCCAGTACAATAGGCAACAGTACAGACTGAAATGGAGTACCTGAAATAGCAGTGCAGGCCTAGCAAATGTGTAAGTGTCAGGTGTACCCCTCATCCTATGTACACCCATAGTAACAATCAGGTGTGCCCCTCTCAGGTAGAAATGTACAAATAATAGCTGTCCCCCCTGTATGTAGAAATGTTGATAAGTCTATGCAAATTGACTCATGGAAGCCCTGCAGGCACAGTGTGCTTCCTGTCGATGTACAACACAAAGGTGAGCCCTGAAGTAAAACCTAACTTGATTTTTCACACACATATAGTATATATGCCCATAGTGGGCATGCTCACACACTTAAACAAATTTAGCAAATTTCAGTCAGAAACGTACTGAAAGGTCATACTGGGCATGCTCACACACTTAAACAAGTGAAGCAAATGTCAGTCAACAACATACTGAAAGGTCATACTGGGCATGCTCACACACTCAGGCCATGTCTGAGTACAGCAGTGGGCCACACATATCTTGCAGTTGCAGTTCTTACTCCAGACCCATGTCACTATTCACCAATCCTGCCTTGCGCACACAGTGATATGAAAACAGACCCATATAATATACTGGACCCTTGTCATAATCAAACTATGTACTACAAGTACTTAAGTTGTTCAATGAAAGTGAAAATGCAAAGAAGATCAATAAATCTCCGATCAGTATCATCAAGAAACAATGAGCACTCCTAACATTATCCAAGCCATGTTCTGGCAATAATATTGCCAAAGAGTCCATAGAGAATCATGAAGCTTTCTTTCGCTGTGTCATAAATATCAATGTAAACTCATATATGGTCTGAGTGTGTGCAAAGTGTAAATGAATACATGTACATGACTGACATTGCCAACATCTTGTCAGACAGGTTCATACATATTTACCCCCCTCTCACTGACAAAAGGGCCCATTACCATACCTGGAGATTGTGAAAACCCAGAAATCACATATACAATGGTTAAACAGCTCTATCCAAACCTAAAAACATGGCGTCTATGGGATGACATGGTTTTCCTGGCTGTGTCATATGTAAACTCCAAAACAAACAGACCCTGCACCTGAACAGTCTGTTGAGACTCACCCCCTGTACAGGATATGAAACTGTTGAATGGGTTACAGCAATGTTTGGCACACTCCACAAGTGTCATTGCACAACAGACCATGGGAACTATAGTCTTATAAGCCTAATAAGCCTGATCTGCAAGGCCATGGAGTCCATCATTATGGAACTCATAAACAGAGCTATTGGGAGCCTACAAACACCCAACCCTACCCATTGTGGTTTGGTCAGGGTCAGATCATGGTTCCTAATCCTGCTAGACAGTTTTCAAGGCAGTCACCCAGGACATACATTAATGAAATGAGCTCCACATGGCCTACGTAGGCCTTGAAAAGCCCTTTTGCAACATCCCACACACGTCGTACCCACAAAATCAACAACCTGTGCATAAACATGTATGTCATCTGATGGATTGCCAACTGGGGCACAGATAGATCCCACAAGGCAAGAATTGTGGTCTCCTGTTCAAGCTTGTAACAACTGCTGTCCCCCATGGCTCAGTCCTGGGACCCCTCCTGTCTGGTGTATACCTTTCAGAAATACAGTCAAACACATGAGGGCTTTGTTTAGCAAAGTTTGTAGATAACTGCAAAAACGGTTGTCATAATCGATGTTTGGGACAACAAAGACATCCATAAAATGGGTTTCAGTCAGACAGATGTGGTGTCAAAATTATGGCCTCCAGCTACAGTCATACAAATACCACATAGGTGCCAGCACCCTAAATATGGAGGTAATAATAAGGGGATCTAGGGACACGTGGATAGTCATCTCTACTTCCAGAAACACATTCACAAAGTGGTTAGAAAATCATGCTATGTGTTCCCACAAATTGCCAAGGTCTTTGCATGTAGGTCAAAGAAGGTTCCCTCTACTCTTCAGTGATCAGACACATCAGAGAGTATCATGGCACACTAGGAAACTTCAGCAGCTGGAAAGACCACTGAATGACTTGAACAAGAGGATTACCGGCCTCAAACAGTTGACCTATGCAAAAGGACTGAATTTAACTCAATCTGTACTCTGTTGCATACTGTCTACTCAGGCGATCTCTGCCCAACAGACAGGTCCATGTCCAATGCAGAGCTGATATACATGCGCTATCTGAAGTAAACCCAAGCTCACTGTGCCACATGCTCTAGGGATATCATCATCACAACAATAAATAGAACATGTTGGATGGATATATTATGAACTCACAGACTTCCCTTGCTTTGGAACAGGCTCCCAACCTACATTAAGCTGAATCCCTAACTGACACTTTTCCAGAGAAGCCTTGATGAGTGTATGTGAAACTGAACTGTCACACCATGGATCACTTCATCAGCTCTACTACACAGAGGCCTAGGGAACTAACCCCATGTGTGGTGATAGCTGCACACTCTGGCCATACTAATATATCCCTTTAGGCAGATAGCCTATTACCTACCTATGTACCTATATATATATATATATATATATATATATATATATATATATATATATATATATATATGTGTGTGTGTGTGTGTGTGTGTGTGTGTGTGTGTATAGGGGGAACACAGTATAATAAGCCAAAGATGGATGGGCAGAGATGTGTGTAAGAGAGTGACCATGACAGGGAGCCATCCAGGACTGTCCCACCCAGCACACATCCCAATGGCACAAAAGACATGAGATGCACATCTCACCCACTGTACATAACAGCCACCAGTATCTGTAAGCATTACAGTGTATGTGGTCCATGTGCCTGCTGTACAACATGATTGTACAAAGAAGTACACATCTACTATCTGTAGACATGCACCTGTCACATAGGATCATAGGTATGTAGTAGACTATCTTCACGAAGGCATATATTAGCCTAGGCAAGTTGTGCAGCTTTCACCACCCCAATGGGTAGTCTACCAAGCCCTAGTTCTAATAGTTAGTACCCTAAGCCCCTTTCTACTGGGGCTGCTGATGTGATGCCTTGTGTGAATTGTCGGTTTCTCATCCATTCATCAAGGTTCCTATTGAAGAATGTCAGCAAGGGGCTCCGTCTGATGTACATTGGGACACTGTTCCACAGTAAGGCAAGTGTCCAGGATGGTACTCTATCCCACCAGCATGTTGTATTCATTGTTGTGATGAGGTTCATATCCCTGGAGTGTGCAGTGCGACTCAATTTGGTTATCCGTAGATGGAGCATGTTCAACAGTTATGTGTTGGACATTGCTCTGTATGTTAGGCAGAGTGTGCCTCTAAGTAGGTGGTATGCAACGGAGAACATATTTAGTTTTACCAGTTGTGTTGCATAACACAACTGTTTGAGGCCAGTAATCCTCTTGGTGAGGTACCTCTGTGGTCTCTACAGCTGCTGGATATGCTTAGTTGAGTACATCCAAAATGGTGCATTGTACTCAATGATGGGTCTGATGACTTAAGAGTAGAGGGCCACCACTACCTCTTTTGATCCTGATGCATACCCTTTGTTGATTAGGTGGGCCACATAGGATTTCCCAATCACTTTGGCAACATGGTTGTCAAAGGAAAGATGACTATCTACTTGTGTCCCCAAATCCCTTATTACCTTGCCAGTTTTAAGGGGGTAACACCTATGTGGTCATTTGTGGGTACTTTGTTTTCACCAAAGGGGATTACTATGCATTCTTCCACATTGAGCTTGAGGCCATGATTTTGACACCACTCATCTGTTTCATAGAGTCTCTTCTGGAGAATATTTGTGTCATCCGGGGAATCTATTATGGCAAACACTTTACAGTTCTCAGCAAACTTAGTCAACCACAACCCTACTATGTTGGCGTGTACTTTTGAGAAATCTATACCAAACAGGAGGGACCCTAAGATTGAACCCTGGGGGCACCAGTTTTTACTGGTGTAGAGTCTGACATGTAGCCAGCAACTCTTAATTTGTGGGATCTGTCTGTAAGCCAGTTTGCAATACATCTTGTGATGGATGGATTCATGCCCAGGTTGGTGAGTTCATCTATGATACCTGACTGGGGAATGGTGCCAAAGGCCTTAGCGAGGTATAGGTAGGCTGTGTGGAGCTCATTTCAATCATCTGTAGCATGGGTAACTGTCTCAAAGAAATCCACCCAGTTCAGGAGGCATGATCTGCATTGGACGAAGCCAAACTGGGTGTACTCAACTATGTGAAGGTTCCCAATATCTTTAGTGTTGACTTCCATTATGATTGGCTCCATTGCCTTGCACATCAGACTCATCAGGTTCATAAAGCGTGAATGCCAAGGGCCTTTTGTGGCCCCACCCCTGTGGAGTGGGAAGAACATTGCTGTGCAACATTCTATGGATACATATCCTGTAGAGAGCATGTAGAGAGAGAGGTGTAAGTATCCTTGATGAATATGGATACATCCCTGCCCTATGTGCTATGATCCAGGTTCAGATGCTGGAAGGTATGGAATGAGTAGTATCCTGGTAGTGCTGGTGTGCTCTCTGGAGCCTTGAACTAGGTTTCTGTTACTGCACAGATATCAGTATTCTCCATACTGAGAAGTGCCTCAAGTGTGTGCATCTGGAGGATGAGACTTCTGGCAATGAGTAGCATTTAGCTCACTTTGTGGTTATTTGTGTTGGTTACGGGGTTTGGTTTGTCCTGAGTGACCGGCGTTCCACACCTGAAGTTAACACCTCAGTGGTCCGATCTGACCATAAGCTAATTACTCTACATATCCACATTCTGCCCCCACCCCCATTAAGGAAACTATGTTAAAAAATATCTTCAAAGACAACTTCATGATTCTTAAGACAGAAGTGTTGAACTTCAGGACACCCATGCAGATGGACAGTACAGTTACGACTACTGAATCCTACACAATTGCACTTTATAAGCACTTACATGAGTGCATGGATTGGACTATTCCAAACAGAACCAAGACGCTATCCTCCAAGAAAAGGAAGCCAATCTGGTGGTCCCCTGCCATAAACAAACTGCACAACAGAAGGAAGAAACTGTTGCAAAAGAGGGTAAAACCCATGAGTGGAGGAGCCTCAGTAAGAAGCTGTGATCCCTGATAAAATCCTCCAAAGCTAGTTATGAAAACAAAATCGCCACTGATTCTAAAGACAACCACAAAGCATTTGATAGCTATGTCAAGAATCACAATGGCAACACTCAGATCTGCTCTGAGTTACAGCACAATGGCACTAAATATACAGACCCAACTGATATTGCCAACATCCTGGCAGATAGGATCAGTGCTAACTTTACCCCCCTCTCACCTCTGAAAGAGCCCATCTCTATACTGGAAGAATGCAAAGTTGCTCTCATCACAGCTGCACAGGTGAAAACCACTCTCCAAAGCCAGGAACACAGCATCCATGGGCCCAGATAACATCCCAGGCTGCGTTCTACACGAACTACAGAATGAACTGGCACCACACCTAAGTACCATGTTCAATCATAGCCTCACCTCAGGCTTTGTGCCTGCTGAATAGTGCACAGCAACATTTATCCCACTACACAAGGGGGGAGCAACCACAGACACTGGGAACTAGCACCACATTAGCCTGATGAGCCTGATCTGCAAGGCCATGGAACGTATCATCACGGAACTTATAAACAAAGACATTGGCAATCTCCAAACTCTGAACCACAACCATTTCGGGTTTGGAAAAGGATGATTATGTCTCCTAAACCTGATAGACTTCTTCAAAGCAGTCACCAAAGCCATAGACAAGGGTAAGGTGGTTCACACAGCGTATCTAGATCTTGTCAAGGCTTTCAACACCATCCCCCACTCTGGAATTATAGATAAATTCACTAAACTAGGTATAAATCCCTATGTCACAAGATGGGTTGCCAACTGGCTCACTGACAGAAACCACACTGTGAAAGTAGCAGACTCCAAGTCCGACTTCAGACCAGTGACAAGTGGAGTACCACAGGGTTCAGTCCTGTGTCCTGTCCTGTTTGGTATCTACTTCCCTGAAGTACAGGCTAACACAGAAGGTCTTTGGCTAATGAAGTTCTCAGATGACTGCAAACTAGGAGCCATAATCAAAACTATTAACGATGTGGACATCCCACAAAAGGGCCTCACTGAGAAAGATGTCTGGTGTCAAAGCCATGACCTCAAGCTCAATGCCAAAAAGTGCATTGTCATCCCCTTTGGTAAAAACTCTGTATCCATGAACTACAACATAGGCGGTAATATACTTAACACAGAAAGTGTGATAAGAGACCTTGGGACACAGGTGGTCAGTAGACTCTCCTTTGATAATCACATCACCACAGTAGTCAAGAAATCCTTCGACGTGGCATACCTCATCACAAAAGGTTTCTCATGCAGAAAAAAAGAGGTCACTATTCCCCTCTATTCATCACTCATTAGATCCATTATAGAGTACAATGCTCCTTTTGGTATGTACCTCACAAGACATCTACAACAACTGGAAAGCCCACAGAAATACCTCACAAAGAGGATTAGTGGCCTCAAATACATGCCCTACACAGACAGTCTCAAAACACTCCAGCTTTACTCTGTCGCATATCACCTATTCATACAAAGCTATGTCAAACACAGAGCTATTGGACATGCTCCACTTAAAGAAATCCCAAACTCTCCGAGCTTCGGCCCCAAAACCCGGACCAAAATACAAAAGGAGGGAGTGTATCCATTTTCATAAAGGACACCCACACCTGCAGGTTAGTGGTACAGCACAAGGCCTCGGAGACCATCCAAGTGCAACTAACAGCGGGCAAAGCTGCTTATCAGATCGTAGCCTGCTACAGATCACCTACCTTGTCTCAGGACCCTCACTCAGCATTCCTGAGAACACTGGAAAATATAAATGCTTCCTAGAGTTTATAAACTCAAATGCCCTGGAACAGCTGGTCACCATGCCCACTAGAGGTGACAACATACTGGACCTGATCATCACCAACATGAGGGATCAGTGTTCCTCACCAGAGGTAAACCCCTCGCTGGTAATATCAGATCATAAAGTAATCACACTGGACATCACATCCCAGCCCCACCCCAGTCAAGGGAACCACTGTGAAAAACTTTTTCAAAAGCAAACTTCACACTTCTCAAGACCGAAGTGGAAAGTTTCAAAGCCCCCTTGCTACAGGATAATGCTATCCAATCTGCAGAATCCTTTACAAGTGCATTATATGAGCATCTACAGGGATACATGGATCGAGCCATCCCGAGTAAAACCAAGACTCACTTCTACAAAAAGAGGAAACCAGTCTAGTGGTTCTTGGCCATAAATAAGCTATACAACAATAGGGGAAACTACTACATGATAGAGCAAAATTCCAAAAAGGCATCACTGATCATTATTAGCAAGAAACTACGATTGCTCATAAAATCATCCAAGGCCAGTTTCTAAAGAAAAATTGCCAAGGAATCTAAAGATAACCACAAAGCCTTCTTTAGCTATATCAAACATTTATGTGGCAACTCTCAGATATGCTTTGAGCTACTGTAAAATGGTAAAAAATACACTGAACCAACTGACATTGCCAACATCCTGGTGGACAAGTTTAGTGCAAACTTCACCCTCCCCTCACCCCCAAAAGGGCCTGTGTCTATCCCAGAAGAATGCAGAGCCCTAGACATCACGGACATGGAGGTAAAAACAGCCCTCTCCAAAGCTAAGAACACAGCATCAATGGGTCCGGATGGTGTCCCAGGCTGTGTCTTACACAAGCTCCAAAAGGAACTAAACCCTCACCTAAATTCACTGTTCAGACTCAGCCTTACCACAGGCTATGTACCCAAAGAATGGCATACAGCAACAGTCATCCCATTCCACAAAGGTGGTGCCACAACAGAACCTTGGAACTATCGCCCTATAAGCCTGACCAGCCTGGTCTGCAAAGCTATGGAGCGAATGATCATGGAACTCATAAACAGAGACATTGGGAAGCTCCAGGCACTGGACCCTTCCCAATGTGGCTTTGTTAAAGGCAGATCATGCCTCCTACACCTAGTTGACTTCTTTGAAACAGTTACCAAGGCCATAGATGAAGGGAAGTTAGTCCACTCAGCCTACCTGGACCTCACTAAGGCTTTTGACACCATTCCCCACTCTGGCATCATAGACAAGCTTACCAGCTTGAACATTAACCCCTATGCCATGAGATGGGTGGCCAACTGGCTCACGGATAGAACACACATGGTCAGAGTTGCGGGTGCCATGTCCGACTCTAAACCAGTCACAAATGGCATCACACAGGTCTCAGTCCTGGGACCCCTCCTGTTCAGTATATACTTCTTTGAGGTACAGGCAAGCATGGGAGAACTATGGCTGACCAAGTTTGCAGATGACTGCAAACTGGGGGCCATAATCGACTCTCTGGCTGAAGCAGACATCCTCCAGAAGGGTCTTACAGAGGTAGATACCTGGTGTCAAAACCATGGCCTCAAGCTGAATGCCAAAAAATGCATAGTCATCCCCTTTGGAAAAAAGCAAAGTGCCCACTAATTACCACATAGGTGGTAATCCACTAGGTATGGAAAATGTAATTAGGGAACTGGGGACCCAGGCAGATAGTAACCTCTCCTTTGATAATCACATTGCCAAAGTGGTTACATATTCCTTCTATGTAGCCCACCTGATCACAAAAGGGTTCACCTCTAGATCAAGAGAGGTCATTGTGCCCCTCTACTCAATTACTCATTAGGCCCATAATAGAGTACAATGCCGCATTTGGTATGTACCTTAATTAGCACATGCAACAGTTGGTAAGACCACAGAAGTACCTCACCAAGAGGATCATGGGCCTCAAAGAGATGCCCTATGTAGCTCGACTAAAGAAAGTCCAGCTCTACTTGGTTGCTTTTTGCCTGCTCACAGGTGATCTATGCCTGATGTATAAGGCCATGTCCAACCCAGAATTAATGGACATGCTCCACCTCAAGAAAAACAAATCTCTTAGAGCCACACACTCCCGTGAATTAAACCTCAGCAAAGCAATAAACAGGACGTGCTGGAGGGATAGATTCCTGTCCCAGAAACTTCCCTCGCTCTGGAACAGAATCCCAGTTGATGTTAGGCAGAGCCCCTGGCAGACTCTCTTCAAAAGGAATCTTGACGAGTGGAGGGGAAATTGTAAATTTACCCCTGGGATCACTTCAGTGGCCCTGCTAGACAGAGGCCCAGTAAACTAATTTAAAAGGGAGGTGAAAGCCAACACATTCTGGCTAGGCTTATAAATGCCCTTGGGCAGATAGCCTAGTACCTACCTATGAACCTATGAACCTACACTCTCTAGGGACCTAAACCTTGTCACCACAATAAACAGAACATGCCGGAGGAATAGATTCCGGTCCCAGACACTTCACATACTCCAAAATAAACTACCTATCTATATCAAGCAAAGCTCCTCAATAGCACTCTTCAAGAAGAATCTTGATGATTGGATGGGAAATAGGAAATTCACCCTGGGGATCACTTCTGTGTCTCTGCTCAACAGTGGCACAGGGAAATAAATTTCTTGGGTGGCAAAAGCCAGGGTACCTTTTTGGCTGGGCTTGTATAGGCCCCAGGGCTGATAGCCTAGTACCTACCTATGAAACTATGAACCTTTGAGCCTTGCCTAAAAAAGGTAATATGGGGACAGCAAGAGCCTTGGCCAGTATTCAGAAGCACAGGGGTGACATAGGCAAACCATCTGTAGCGAAGTAACAAGGCTTGTCTATCATTTCATCACATGCAGACAGAGACTGGATCCCCTTTGAATGACACCAGAAGCTCAGCCAATTGTTGAAGTTTATCATATTTCTGTTATATTGCAGTATCATGTAGGTGAAGGTAAGATGCTACTCAAGGTTTGACCCTGTGTGTGCTAACATGTGGTGCATCAACCCATATATGATATGGTCATGGCCTATGCATACAATACACTCACAATACACCTAGTATGATAAGCCTGCTGAGGTTAGCAAATGTGAAAAAAAACTTTGTGCAGACTGTCAAAAAGTAATGTCTGTATTGCACACTGTAACTCCATATTGCTTGCTGAAGTGTAAAGAAGTACTTAGTTTGGATTAAGAACATCGCACTTGCTAACTGTGTGTGTGTGTGTGTGTGTGTGTGTGTGTGTGTGTGTGTGTGTGTGTGTGTGTGTGTGTGTGTGTGTGCGTGTGTATGAGTGTGTGTGTTTGTATCTCCCTGGGGAGGAGCAACCTTTTTGGAGACTACTCATGCACCTTAAAAGTGGTATAATCATCTTTGTCGTCTCATGATGTCACCATCCTACAAATATACCTGTGGAAAGATGAAATCCCATTAAGGTGTATAGTGTGTTGTGGAAATGTTTACTGCTGTAGTATCATAATGTAATTAGGTAGGGGTTTGAATCCTGCACTTGGCAACTGTAAGTGTGTGTGTTTCCCTGGGGAGACGCAACCTTTTTGGAAACTACTCACACGCCTTAAAAGTGGTATACTCATCTTTGTTAAGTCTGATGATGTCACCATCCTACAAATATACCTGTGGAAAAGTGAAATCTCAGTAATGTGAATAGCATGTCGTGTAAATGCGTACTGCTGCATTATCATAATGTAGTTAGGTAGGGGTTTTAATCCTACATTTGCTGAGTGTGTGTGTCTCCCTGGGGAGGTGCAACCTTTTTGGAGACTACTCACACACCTTAAAAGTGGTATACTCATCTTTGTCAAGTCTAATGATGTCACCATCCTACAAATATACCTGTGGAAAGATGAAATTCCAGTACTCTGTATAGCGCATTGTGTAAATGTGTACTGCTGTAGTATCATAATGTCATTAGGTAGGGGTTTGAATTTTGCACTTGCCAACTGTGAGTGTGCGTGTCTTTCTAGGGAGGAGCAACCTTTTTGGAGACTACTCATACCCCTTAAAAGTGGTATACTTATCTTTGTCAGGTCTGATGATGTCACCACCCTACAAATATACCTGTGGAAAGAGGAAATCCAAATAATGTGTATAGCACATTGTGTAAATGCATACTGCTGTAGTATTATAATGCAATTAGGAAGGGGTTTGAATCCTGCACTTATCTACTGTGTGTCTCCCTGGGAAGGAGCAACCTTGTTGGAGACTACTCACACCACTTAAAAGTGGTATACTCATCTTTGTCAAGTCTGATGATGTCACCAACCTACAAATATACTTGTGGAAAAGTGAAATCCCAGTAATGTATATAGCGCGAAGTGTAAATGCACACTGCTCTAGTATCATAATGTAGTTAGGAAAAAGTGTGAATCTCACACTTGTTGACCGTGTCTGTGCTCCAGGTGTGTGACGCCAATGTGGAGTAGGTTTTGATTTTATTAGTGTATGAAATATCACAATGACAACTGTATGTGAATTACACATGTAAGGTAGCTATGGGGCAAATCCATATACATACATGTGACCTCAAGTATTTCATAGGTGGGTACTCTGCTTTCTCCATGAACCTATTGAACTATATCAATGTAAAATTGTTACTCAGCTTCTTTTTAATGCAACTTTAACTTTATGCATGTAACCCAACATATGTGAATCGTTTTGCTATAACTGCTATTATATCAATATTGTTTAAAATTGTACTTGTTTTAAAATGTATTACTGGAGCTTTTCTCCTTGGGTCTCCACTGAAAATGGGCCACAAGTCCAGTTGGACAACAAATGTCAATAAATAAATAAATAAATCAATAAATGTGTTATCTTTGCCAGAGTGTGCTGGTGCTTTTCAGACCTTAGGTCACTTCTGTATGCTTGTGACTAGCTTAGCCACTGCAGTGATCCCTGGGCTACGTCTTCCATTTCACATCCATTCATCTCGGCTTCTATTGAAGAGTGTGAGTGAGGGTTTATGATTGAGGTATATTTGAAACCTGTTCCAAAGCAAGCAAAGTCTGGCAAAAATGGCTAATCATTATAGGTGTGCAACAACCTCTGTGGATCTGCATGCAAACCCTTTATTGCTTATGTGCTCCACAGAGGGATTTCCAAAACCCTTTGGTAATGTGATCATCAAAGGAGAGATGACTTAACACATGGCTCTATGTATACATTAGTACCTGTTCCACATTTTGGGGGCTACTACCTATGTGGTACTTTGGGGATACTTTGTTTTCTAAAAATGGATAACTATGCTTTCTTAGGCTTATAGCTTTACAGCATGAGTTTGACACCAGGTATCTGTCTGTATGATACCCTTTTGGAGGATGTGTGTGTCATCTGGAGAATAAAGTATAGCCCACAGTATGCATTGTCATCAAACATGGGCAGAAATATCTCTACTGTGTTTTCTTGTACCTAAGAAAACTATATGCCAAACAGGAGTGGTCCCAGGACTGAGTGCAGGTGAATACCACTTGTTACTGGCATAGAATAGTACATGGAGGCTGCAAATGTTACTCTGTGTCCTACATCTGTGCGTCACTTGTCAAGCCATCATATAACAATCATTTATGGTCAGTCTGTTGAGGTTATGTATAATACCAGTATGTGGGATGGGTATGAATTGCTGGTGAGCTATAGCCTGGCTGTGTTGACCTACCCTCCTTCACCTATAGTCTTGTTGACTGGTTTGAAGTCTACTAGGTGTAGAAGCCATGATCTGGCTGTTAGAGAACCTAAGTGGGTATGGTGCAGTGTTTGCAGGTTCATAATGTCTTTGTTAATGAGTTCCATAATGCTGTGCTCCGTAGCCTTCCAGATAACATTGGTCTGGCTTATAGGGTGAGAGTTTCCAGGACCTGTTGTAGTTCTACCCTTAATCAACTTATGTTAACATTTGCACTGGGTGTGATGAGGGTGGACAGGTTTAAGAATAAGTATATTAGAGGGACAGGCCAGGTTTGAAGGTTAGTAGACCATGCCAGATAAGTAGGATTAAGTTGGTTTGTACAAGCCACCAGGTAACAGGAAAAGAGGAATTCCTAAGATGAAGTTTATGGCTGTGGTGAGAGAGGACATGCAGGTGGATGGTGTGATAGTGCAAGATGCAGAGGCCAGGAAGAAATGATGTACTGTGGCAACCCCTAATGGGAGCATCCAAAAGGAGAAGAAGAAGAAGAAGAAGAAGAATAAGAAGAAGAAGAAGAAGAAGAAGAAGAAGAAGAAGAAGAAGAAGAAGTTGTAGCTCAACCCTTGTGGACTGTGAACACCATTACCATGTGTCATTCCACAAGTATGTAACCTGTATAGAGGCTGCATCTGGACACAGCGTTTAGGTGAGTGGTGACTTCATATGTCAGCTTGTGTATGACACAGCCAGGGACACTGTCCAGTAGCATTGCCACTGTGGTGTGTACTTTGTTAAAGAGATGTTTTAACTAGAGTGTCTGTGAATCATCAGGTTTTACATTCTTCAGGTCTGGAAATGTGGCCCTTGTGTAATGACAGGGTGGTGAAATTTGCATTCAAACTGTCTGACAAGGAATTGGTAATGTCAGTCTGATAAGTGTACTTTGTGACCATTTACATTAACTGTGACCCAATCTGAGATTTCCCCTGTAGATTATGAACAACACTGAAGAAAGCTTTAGTGTTGTCTTTGGAATCCTTGCCATTTTGTATTTTGAAGCTTGCCTTGTATGTTTATTGAGGGATTGTATTTTCCCAATGATACTGACCAGAGAGGTTATCCCTTCTTGGTATGTTTTGGTACAACTTCACACCTTCTATTATATATTTAGTTTATGGCAGGGGTCCATGAGACTAATGCACTTTTACTGTATAAGTGAGAATTTCTTGTGTTTGTGATATCACAGTCCATGCAACCCTGTAGGTGAACAGTGTGCGTTAATAACGGATTATACAGCTGGGACAGTGTTAACCTTAGTAATGCAAACCAATGACAGATAGCAACAACAGCATCACCCACAGCACAGTGTCAACCCATGTCATACACACACATGTGTAATCAAGTTCCAAAATGTGTGTAGTACAATGCATACTGGCCACCAATAGAAAGTATGGAGTGTTAACACTGGCCAATACAGGGCATGTCACCCTGCCCATGTGTCCAATATGCACATACATGCAGACAGTGCACCTCCACCATGTTCACAAATGTACACCTGCAAACCTGTGCTGCACACACCCCACACTTACTCTCCACTGTATAACACATGCTGACACAACTACACACATCAGCCAAGTGGCACATGGGCAAACAAAACACAGTTGGAATAAACACTGGTGGAAACAATACAATATTCCTAATTACAGCTTTAATGCATCATGCCTGCTCAGCTACACCTTCAAGGATATCATTACACTTTACTGCTGACAACATGCTACACATTCAACCATTGCTATACCTTATTAAAGTCACCCTGTGCATCAGCACCATGTTAGCCTGTTCCTGCATCAATGTTACAGATGACAGGAGGTGGCACAGGTTTCATCATATGCACAGGGTGTTTTGTTTATTTGCCAGAGGCCTACACTGAGCCATACAATCAACATGTGTGTGTGAGTGTGTGTGTGAGGGCCATGAGTACTGTTATGGGCCAATGTTGATGTAATGTATGCGGGTATGTGTTTTCCCTAGGTTTCTGGTTTATGTGTGTGTGTCTGCATGCACATAGTTCCACCATGTTGCTGCCATATACAGGGATTTGTGAGACAGCTACAGACTGTACCTGGCAGGCTTTACAAATCACCATCTCTGGCCACATATATGGAACCTGTGCCTGGCAGGGGTGTTACAGACAGTATCAGGTACTAATCCAGACTGGGTACTATCCGAAGAGGTTGACATATGTCCACTGGATCCAGGTCCCTGCAGGGACTTGCCAGAGCCACGTGCAAGTGGTCTTCTAGGATGGTCTATGTACAGCCCCCCAACATTGCTGGGGTTGATACTGGCACTACGGGAGCGGCTGTGAATTGTTGGATGTCCAAGGTGACCTCCAGCTGCTGATGTTGCTGGCATACATCCATGTCAATGTCTCAACCGTCCCGCACTGTCCAGAAACATGGACATGACATTGTGGAGGACATCCTGTGTCTCATCCCAACGTCTATCAATGACCTCAGTGTAATTACGTATGGCACCTGCTAGGTCACTGATACTGTCATTTACAGAGGTGTTATGAGACCTCTGTGCCCTTAGTGCCTGTCTAGTGTACCACTCCATTTGTGTCTGTGCCTCCATGACAGCCTGGAACATGAGTGTGGTAGAAAGAGGTGTGGCATGTCTGCCAGGGGCATGATGATCAGCAGTGCTCTGATGAGAACCCTTGGGCATCTGCCTATGTGGTACCATTCCAGACATCTGGCTATGGCTGCTGTGTCCTGATACATGTGCCATAGATACCACACTGTCCTGCCAAGTGCCAACCATACACAGTCCCTCAGCTAAGGGCAATGGTGATGATGGATGTACAAGCAGTATGACTGTTTGCATGGATGGGGTGGAGACTTGTGTACTGTCAATTGGTGGCTCAACAACAGACCCTGACAGACCTGCCTGTGCCTCAACACACCTATCCTCATGATCACTGTCTGTCTCAGTGACATCAGGTTCCCTGCCTGTACTGAACTAGCCCCACCTCAGAACCTGTGAGAGGAAAACAGGAGTCACACTTTAAGACCTGAACATGATGTCAGACCACATGCACACATGCACAAATGCACACATGCGCACATGCACACATGCACACATGCACACATGCGCACATGCACACATGCACACATGCACACACAAAAATACACTCCTCCCTAAAACAGACACACACAAAACCAGCAATCTTAGAACATACACAATAGCAGGTGATGGTGGGGTACAGTATCACAAGCAATACAGTCATATCACACATGTTAGCATGCAGGACATGTGTTGCTCAACAGTATGCACTGCAAGTGTAGACAGTCCTTGTTACTAACAGTATACATGGCTTTGATGCATTTGTTTTGTTATTAGGTGATAGGCCTCACCCTGGAACACAATGCATACATGGACACAACATTGCTGTGCAGGTATTCAAAACTCAATATAATCACAAGACATATATTTGTCAGTTGTGCAAATGGTGATTGGTATGCATATTGTTTAGAGATGCATATGTGTGCACACACGCAACATTAAGGTGTATAGCAATAAAAGCTATGTGTAGTACTGTGGTTACAATAACTGGATGGGGTATAGTACCATAGGCATCATCATGAAGCATCAAGTGGTCACTCAAGGCTACAAATGTTTCCCAAACCAGCACTACTCATGCTGTACCAGAACTGTACTACCTTGGCTACATTCACCATTTCACAAACAGTTGTTACATGAGTTTGTAAAGAGGCCAATAAGGAGCATTCCCTGACATGAATGTGTAGTGTGTTGCAGAGTGTTTAAATGCCCCATGATAGGCCTCTATCCCTCAGGTATATTATGTGTAATGTGTGGATGAGATTTGGGATACTGGAGTGTGTCTTTACATAGGGTCTGGGAATCCTTTATGTGTAGCATGTTAAAATGCTCTTTGTATGACATAGATGTGTATGTTATGTGCATGTTGAGTATCAACTGTGCCTATCCAATGGTCACTACAGTCTAGCCACATTTGTTTGAGATGGTCTGGGTATTACATGTATTTGAGGCAGCTAATCATATTAGTGAGATGTGCGTGGTCTTACACCAAACATGCACAGCATGCATTATGGGTAGGTGTGTTACATGTGTACATGGCCTACACCTTAACTATGACATGCCCTTTTTATTTACAATAATAAATGTAGAACACACTCACCAGCATCTGTCCGCTGCCTTGATATCACCCCAGAGGGATTTACATAAAGATGAGACAGTTTGTCAGTGGCCACAACTGTGGCATTGCTACTGTGTGTTTACAATCTTACAGTACAACAACAGTTTATATTCACAGCACTACAGATTATGTTCCAAATGATCAGTATTGCATGACAACAGGCTCCACGTATTTTAATGACACACTCCACATCTCACATATGCATGATCTACCAATACAGATAACAGTAGTCTACAGATATGGCATGTTACCTGAATGCTCCATGTGTGCTTGCTGGGTGGCTCCAACCTCCATCATGGTGTATGTCTGCTGCTGCTGTTGTTGGGCATGTGCCACCAGGCTCAGGAGCAGCTCCTCCACTCTGGTGAGGGGGGATGGATATTAACACCACCTCTTGTTGCAAGCTGTTGTCTCTGCACATCAGCAGCATACTGACAGACATGTCTGAGAAGATCACTGCAGTGGTGGTGTATTGGCTCATATGTCCGGTTATGCAGGCCTACTTCATTTACCCTGCGGACAACATCTTGCCACATTGCAGTATGCTCCTGCTGGTCCTGGCTGGTTTGTGAGAACATGAGACTGTAGTGCTGAATCATACTGGTAGTAATTATGTCATCTTCAGCACTACTGTAAGTGGGGTTACTGCGATGTGCCATGATCCCTGGAAGACATAAATATGAAAATATGTCTGAGCAAGTCATATGGCACATTTAACATTATACAGTACATATATCACTGAACTGCCATATATAGCAACCTATTAGCTAACCAAGAGTGAAACACTTTTAATTGCCACTTATTACTGCTCACCTCACAACTGCTTGGAAGTGCCTGGCTCACTCTCAATCTAATGAACCATGTTCTGCACAGCAACAAAATAAAATCACTATATAAGACTATACAAGAGTACCTGGCACACTGTATGCAACATGATGCACCACCTAGCCACAGCAGATATACATCAAGCTGATGTGTAAAGAACTATATCATCCATCACAATGAGTGTAAGGTCCAGTGAATGTATCACCATTATACCACACAACTTGTTAATGGCAAACCCGGGTCCAAAATATGTGCACAATTGGGAATATAGGTCGCATACCACTGTAGTACACTATGAATGTTGCTAGATACGCAGTTACATGTTTTACAACACATATGTCTAAGGACATGTTATAGACATACCCACACACACATCAGACATAATTACAGGACACAAAGGTATGACAACCCAGATAAGCTTTCAGTGTGTACTATACAGTACTGTGTGTCAGTACTTACACAACCTTAATCTTGAGAAATGTGATCTGTGATGAATACAGGGACCACACAAAACTGGATGCAAGCAATGTGGACATGCACCATATTTTGTTGTACAGGCCCAGAGCTTCAAGTAGTACTACAGTACACACAGGATTTGGATTCAACATGAGTACCAATCAATAATCATAGATGTAGTGCTTTAGCCTCCAATGATACACCCTAGTTAAAACCATGGGACTTAATCACTCTATATGCAATAGCACTTGTTCTGCTTAGCAACAGAATACACAGCTTTTGCTAGGATCAAAGCAAAGACCCGTAATACCATGACATAAACAGTTTCCCACTAATCTATCCCACAGATGCATATCTCTGACGTATTCACAAACACATTGACCATCACAGTCAGTTAACAGTACAGAGAATGTATTGCAACAAGTAGATGTAGGTGTGTATGAGTATATAACTATATATATATATATATATATATATATATATATATATATATATGTATACACATATACACATCCATTGGTGTACATATACATATATATGTAGGCACATATACATTTCACCTTTCATAGTGAGAATATCAATTATACAAAGATGTGAGGTGTACAGTAATGTAATAAAATCGCACAGTCTTGGGATAAATGCATTAAAGGTGTTCACAGCCCAGGTAGCTTTAGCAGGCCTCACTGGCTTCAACATTGCAAACTGAACAAACCACCTACAGTGTTTAACCACCACATGTCATATACCAGCACTGTATGCTGTCTTGTTTGTCACACACTAAAACCTACATACAAATATGCGCATACTAACCTTCACCAACATATATATCTCCACCCTTCACAAACAGTTGCAATATGTCCCCTGCTCTATGCACATGCACAGATGTGAATATATATGACACATATATTTCTCCATATGTGTGTGGCATATACACACAAGGTCCACACTGTTATAAGTCCCTGGACTTCACAGCTGAACTGTTGGGCCTTGCTGCAACACAAACAGGTGTCACATATGAACACACGCTAACATTAGAGGGGGTATATATGGCTACAAATGCTAGATAAGCATACTAGACTGCTACAGCAGTTGCCAATGCTAAGCTACACTTTAATATGACTATCATGCATGTATTGTTCTGTCACACCCATGTTTATATAATGTCAGCACTAATCCCCCCAACAGCCATTGGCCACACTACTGTACAGAACACAGATAAAATGGATCAGATCTTTGACATTTAATGCTGGGCTACACATTTCACAGGTATGTCCCACTACCCACAGCTGCACACTGTATTGTCCATAGCAGTAGTTAAGCAGAACATCTATGCATGAATAAGTACTGCTGCCACATATGAATGGTTCACATTATGTAGACTATTGTTCAATAACATCTACTACATGCCAGTAAATACATATGTGTCACATATCTTTCTATTGTATGATTTGGTAATATTTATTTTTATTTTTCCTTTTCTCTGTCTCTCTCTCTATCTATCTCTGTTTTTCTCTCTCTCTCTCTGTCAGTCTCTACAATAGAGTGATTGAGTTTGTTGGCAGAGATTGCAGCCTGCTTTTGTATGTATTTGCACATGAGCATGTGATGGCCTCTGCACCAATTAGTGGCCATCACTTGCTAATTGCATGCAGCCTACTGTGTAGTAATTGCAGTAATTACTGTCATAGCAATCCAGCACTATAAATTGCTAATTCAGGTAGGCTTGACCCTTTCAGCTTTCCAAGATGGAGATCATCCTTGTTTGCTGTGGACATCATTGTTTAAGACAGAAGGTTGGCATAGTTCTTATATCAGAAGCCAAGGGTGTAGCCAGAGATTTACATTTTGCACTCAGACCTAATGTTGTTGCTTCCAGTACCCACTTGTCAGTGTAGAAATGTACTCACCTCTCAAAATGCTACCCCAAGATACATGAAAATATGTACTTTCTTTTTAACTTTTACAATTAACTGCCATACAAAGCTAGTTATTGAGATGTATTCCTTTGGCACAAGAATTGTTTGTGAACTGCTATACTGTGAATATTCATTTACTCAGTTCTAAACAGTTTGTGCTTTTTTAGTGTTGACATTAGCACAAGCTGCTCAGAAAATCTGGACACGTCAATTTATTTATTTTTTTATTTTTATTTTTATTTTACATTTGTTGACCGGACTTGTCTAACTGGATATATGTCCATTTTCAGTAGAGGCCCGGGGAGATAAGCTCCATGACAAACTGTTAACATAAATAATTAAAAAAGAAATATACAAAAAAAAAAACTGAAGTTATAGTACTATATGCACTGACACATCTAGTTAATATGCACACTAGAGTTTCAAAGAATGACATGGGGTACATTTTGTAATGCAAAGAGCAGGCATACAGTCTAGTTCAATGTACAGGTGAAGTACATCACTTAATGGCAAAGAAAAATACAGGTGAAGTACATCACTTAATGGCAAAGAAAAATAAAACAGGCGGTATACAGTCTAATGCCATGTACACTACATTACACAATAAAAGATGCTGCTAATGATCGGTAGAAGTAATAATTAGTTACAAAGAAAAATTAAAATGTTTTTAATATTTTCTTTTCCAAATAAGTGAGAGAGAGAAGAAATTAATGAGATACAGAGCAAAGAGGCTATATATTGTTAAAAAGGAAATGACAGAAGAATTAGTTAAAAGAAAAAAGGGGAGACAGAGCATAGTTTGGGTAGAGGACAGGTTTAGGCAGGTTTAGTACAGTGGCATGACCAGTGTGTTTTGAGAAAAAGTTTCAGTCTTTTTTTGTAGAGTGATAAAGAGGAAATAGAGGAAAGGTCACAGGGGAGAAGATTCCAGAATTTTCCCACAGTATTGGAGAAAAGAGAATCCCCAGCCCTGTTGTTTGATTTAGTTGTTTTGACTAGAAGTTTCTGAGATGAGCGTAAGGACTTCAGATTATTATAGGTTCATAGGTTCATAGGTTCATAGGTTCATACTAGGCTATCTGCCCAAGGGCATTTATAAGCCTAGCCCATAGTTATTTGGCTTTCGCCACCCCTTTAGTTTGAATAAAACTATGCCTATTATTTTGCTGTGCCTCTGTCAAGCAGTGACACTGAAGTAATCCCTGGGGTATATCTGCGATCCCCATCCATTGGTCAAGATTCCTCTTGAACAAGGCCAGCGAGTGCTCTGCCTCACATGTACCGGATTTTGTTCCACAGCATAGGGAGTCTCTGGGTAATGAATCTGTCCCTCCAGCATGTTCTATTAATAACCGTGTCAAGGTTTAAGTCTCCCGCCCGTGTGGTTCTGAGGGATCTAGATTTTTTGAGGTGAAGCATATTCATCAAATCAGGGTTTGACATGGCCTTATATGTCAGGCACAGGTCACCTCTGAGCAAGTGGTATGAGACTGAATAGAGCTGGAGTTCTTTCAGTCGGGCAGCATAAGACATTTTTGAGACCCTTTATCCTTTTGGTGAGGAACTTTTGGGGCTTTTCCAGCTGCTGCAGGTGTCGGGTCAGATACATTCGAATGGGGCATTGTACTCAATCATAGGTCTAATGAGTGATGAGTACAGGGGACGATGACCTCCCTTGATCTAGATGTGAATCCCTTCATGATCAGGTGGGCAATGTAGAAGGTTTTCCTAACTACTTTAGCAACATGAGTGTCAAGCGAAGGCTACTGTCAACCTGGGTCCCCAGATCCCTGATGACTTCTTCTGTGCTCAGTGGATTGCCACCTATATGGTAGCTAGGGGTAACCTTGTTTTCCTGAAGGGTATGACTATGCATTTCTTGGCATTTAACTTTAGGCCATGGCTCTGGCACCAGTTATCCGTTTCTGTGAGGCCCTTCTGAAGGATATCTGTGTCAGATGTGTTTTCGACTATGGCCCAGTTTGCAGTCATCTGCAAACTTTGTCAGCCATAACCCTCCTGTGTTTGCTTGTACTTCAGAAAAGTAGATGCCGAACAAGAGTGGACCCAGGACTGAGCCCTGTGGGACACCACTTGTGACAGGCTTTGAGTCTGACATGGCTCCAGCAACTCTGACCCTGTGGGTTCTGTCACTTAGCCAGTTTGCAACCCATCTTGTGATGTATGGGTTTACATTCAAGCTGATGAGTTTTTCGATGATACCTGAGTGGGGTATTGTGTCAAAGGCCTTTGCCAGGTCAAGGTAGGCTGTATGGACTGCCTTTCCTTCATCAATGGCCTTGGTGACTGTCTCGAAAAGTCAACCAAGTTTAAAAGGCATGATCTGCCTTTGACAAAGCCAAACTGGGTTGGATCCAAAGTCTGCAAGTTCCCTATGTCTTTATTTATGAGTTCCATTATGATCCTCTCCATGGCTTTGCAGATAAGGCTTGTCAAGCTAATGGGACGGTAATTTCCAGGGTCAGTGGAGGCACCGCCCTTTTGAAATGGGACCACAGTGGCCGGGCGCCACTCCTTGGAGTGCATATCCTGAGGTGAGGCTAAGATTAAACAGCTGTCCTAACTGCAGGTTTAATTCCTCATTGAGTTCATGGAGCACACAGCCGGGACACCATCCGGTCCCATGGATGCTGTGTTTTTGCTTTGGAGAGCAGTTCTCACCTCGGCGTTGGCGATGTTTGGGGGGCTACAACCCCCTGCTATAGATATCTCTCCTTTTGGCCGGGAGTGGGGGCAGAAGTTTGCACTGAACCTGTCAGCCAGTATGTTGGCAATGTGTGTAGGTTCAGTAATCTTCACATCATTTTGAACTAATTCTGAGCATATCTGGGAGTTTCCTCCTAGGTTTCTAACATAGCTAAAGAAGGCCTTATGATTGTCTTTTGAGTCTTTGGCGATTTTTCTCTCAAAATTTGCCTTGGATGATTTTATGAGAGCTCTTAGTTTTGTACTTATAATGATCAAAGGTGTCTTACCTTTGAAGGATTTTGCTCTATCTTGTAGTAGCTTCCTCCTTTTGTTGTAGAGCTTGTTTATGGCTGGGGTCCACCAGACTGGACACTTGCCTTTGGGAGTCTTAGTTTTGTTGGGGATTGCCTGATCCATGCAGTCCTGTAGGTGCTGGTAGAAGGCATTTGTAAGTGATTCAGCGGTTTGAGTAATGTTTACCACTGGCTCAGGGGCCTTAAAGGAGACCACACTAGTTTTAGAAGTGTGAAGTCAGCTTTTGAGAAGTTTTCACTGTGGTCTTTTTATTTCAGGTGGGGGCGGGATGAGGACCTCCAGCGAGATTAGTTTATGATCTGATCTCACCAGTGAGGGGTATACTTCCGGTGTTGAACATTGTGATCCCATGTTCGTGATGATGAGATCAAGTATGTTTTCTCCTCTTGTGGGGATGGTGACTAGTTGTTCCATGGCATTTGAGTTTATGAACTCCAGGAACCTTTGGGCTAGAGTGTTTGGGCTTGAGTAGTGTTCCCAGTCTATATTAGGGTAGTTGAAGTCACCTAGTATGATGGTGTTTGGAGATACATTTATCCCCTCCATTGTTTTCAGGAAGGCCATGTGAGGTTCCTGAGTTTGAGAGGGTGGCCTGTAACATGCTACAAATTGCAGAGCAGTCTTGCCTATGGTTAATTGCACCTGGATGGTCTCCGATGCATCGTCCACCAACCTTGAGGTGTGGGTGTCCTTTATGAATATGGACACCCCCATCCTTCTTGGTGTTTTCCAGATTTTGGGGCCGGAACGTATGATATGAGGTGAAACCTGATAGTGCTGGGGTGCTCTCAGGAGCCTTGAACCAGGTTTCTGTCACAGCACAGACATCGATGTTCTCCATACTGAGAAGGGCCTCAAGTGCGTGCATCTTGAGATTGAGACTTCTGGCATTGAGCAGCATTACCCTTAGTTTTTTTTACTTTTTTGTGTGCTAGGGTGGTAGGTTTAGAATTTGAGCCTTGCCTAAAAAAGGCACTATGGGAAGTGATGATGGTAGAGAGATTAGGAGTATTGGAAGGTTGGTAGAGAGTTTTATGTGTAATGATTAGTTGGTGGTACTTGATCAGATTCTGTAGTTCCAGCCATTCAAGTTGCTTTAAGTTAACACAGTGGTGAGTTTTAAATGAGTTACCAGTAGCAAATCTGGCTATATTATTGTAGGAGCTTTCCAGCTTACTGAGGCTGCCCTTAGACAGGTTGGTGAAAATGGAAGAGGCATAGAGGAGTGTAGAGATTAGATGAGTATGTGCAATAGTAGTTCTAGCTGTGGGTGATAGGAAGGGTTTTGTTCTGTACAGAGAGCCAAGTTTTTTGTTGACAGATTTAATTGTGTTGTTAATGTGTATGTCAAAGGAAAGATTGCTGTCTATGGTGACACCAAATAGTTTGTTAGTTAGGGTGATATTATGGTGTCATTAGTGGAAGAAACAGAAATATCTAAGGGGGTGGATTTCAGATTAGGATTGAAAAGGAGGAGTTTCGCTTTTTTTGGGGTTTAAGAGTAGGCAACAATGAGTGAACCATTGTTCCACAGTGTTAAAGACATTTTGGGTAATGGAGTGAAGGTCAGAGGAGGTTTTAGCTGAGCATATAAGTGTAGAGTCGTCAGCATATTGTATGGAAGTAGCTTGGGGAATTGCTTGATGAAGGTCGTTGATGATGATACTGTGAGTATGCTTACCTACATCCTTGGTAGACCCTGCACACAAAGGCATATTCTACATTTGGGTAGGGGTGCAGAGGTACAGAGAGCGTAAGTATTGTTGTGTGGATTTTATCTTGCTGGACTTACAGGGTTACTGTGTACATTTTAGTTTATCAAGGCAAGTAGTCTGCCTGCGTAACTCCCAACTGGGGACCTATCCACATGGTAGCCAGAGAATAGCCTGTTATTTTCTGTCTGTGCACCACACAGGTCTTTTCAACAATAGAGCAATGGCATTGTTACAGTTGGTTGCTACCAGTACATGGCTACATCCATTTGTATTTCAGTGTTGTATTCCTACATAAGGGTATGCTTCCAAAACTCTTCCAAAGCTATTTGCACAGTGTGTAACAGCAGAAAGGCTGATATGCTTCTGTGTTTCTGCCTCTGCCAGACCTCTCAAACACTCGGGTACATATTTGAACAGACTCAGGGAAAAGTAATGAAAAAGTCAGGGACACCTTTAAAATGTTAATGCCATTAAGTTGAAACATTGAGAGAATCAGAGCATATGAATTAATACACCTTTTCTGAAGTAAAAGAAGTGTCTAACTCTTAATTATTGTCATTATTCATTAAGTGTAATTCACCACCTTTCTGGCCAAAGTCAGTAGTTTTAGGAGGGATTCAGAGGGACAGAGCTAAAATTTGTGTCAAAATCAGGGACATCCCTGAAAATTAGGGACAGTTGGGAGGTATGGCCTCTGCCCTAAACAGATATGCCAGTGTTTGTCCTCCTGATATACTGTGTGGGGTTGTAAAGTGATGGTGAAACATTATTTCCTGCTAGAATGGCTGCTTCTCTTACCATAGTCATGTAATGTAATCCCACAACAACTGTTGGTAAATATCCACAGAACAAGTTGTGTGGTATGGCATTCCTATTTTTCATTTACATTCACTCATTCTGATGCATGATATATTTATTTCAGCACCAACTTGTTGTGTATCTACTGTGGCTTAGTGGTACTTCATGTTGTGTAGTGTGTCCGAGGTTCGAGACTGACAGATGTGTTTTATTTTGCTCCTGAGCAGAACAAGGGCCCTCACATACAGAGTGACTAAGGCACTTTTAAGCAGTTGTAAGCGGGTTTGCGAGGCTTTGCGTGATGCTTAGCAATGCTTAGCTAAGTGCAAACAAGTGCACACTCACGCAAACCGGCTAACTGCTTAATGGTGTTTACTCCCGCTAACCCCCATGCTCATTTCTTTGAAAGAAAAGAAAAATGGCGAGATAGGAAAGTGGTGAAAAAGGGGCACAAAGAGGGACAGACAGTATGGAAAGTAGCTTGGGATGTGCAGGACGGGTGTAGGGAAGGTCCATAGCTGCCCATTTATTTAACAGCAACAGCTGTGCATATGGAATAAATTTGGAGGTAGATATGAAACCTTCAACCCCTGATAGAGGGGTGAGTACAACAAAGTATGTTGCAATGCCAATTAAATTACATTTTATGTGTCCAGTGGACATGTGTACAAAATGGGCAGCTATATATGGGGCATCATTTTTTATGTACTGTGACTATAGTGCACAGTATCCTGAGTTTGAGCCCTGCCACTGCTTTTTATTTTCCTACTGGCCAGACCTGAATAGTTAAGGTACAGTAAAGGAGGTGTGGCTGTGTTTAGCCAACTTTGCTCAACTTTGCCCGATGTTGCTCAACGTTGCCCAACGTTGCGTTAGTTAGTGCAGTGCGCAGCTACACGGAAATACATTGTATTTGCGCTCGTAAGCGCGGTGCACAGCTACGTGCAAATACATTGCGCTTGTTAATGCGCTGCTCAGCTACGAGCAATTGGTTTTAAATATGCTAAATACTGCTAAAATTTGCTTAGCAGTGCTTAATATTGCTTAAAATAAGTTACTCATGCCTCATAATGCATAACCATTTCACCTATATATATATATAGATATATATATATATATATATATATATATATATATATATATATATATATATATATATATATATATATATATATATAATTCGTTCACTACTACATATAACATTTTAATGCTTTTTACAAAACTTATACATGATAAATGTCAGTAAATATTTTTGTATACAGATTTCCAACAAAAAATGGAATGTGCAGTAGTGGGACACAAACCGGGAAGGCCTCCTCTTTGTGCGAAGGCTCTAACAACTATGCTATCACTATTTTCCTTAATTTGCATATTTTTTTCTTATTATCCTCTTCGGTGTCTAAGCTGCTAACTGTAGCTAAGCAATTGCAATCCTGCACAAACACGCGCAAATACGGGCAGCTATATCGGAAATAAAACAAAAAAAATGTTCTTTTAATTTGTACGAGGTTTAACATATGGGGGAGTATAGTGTTATAATGTACACATGTGAGCGGACTTGCTCATGTAACTCGACATTTCTTGGGTTTTGTCAGTGCAGGGGCATGGATTTTTGGACTGCTCGGCAGTCCAACATGCCCCCTACACTTGTCCACGCTCCATGTAAGCTTTAGAGTTCAGGCAGCACACCCTCAAAATATGCATGGCGCACTGCCATTATACTCTTAGACTGGCATTTTCTTGTAAGACTAATGTAGCCTTACACAGAAGATTAGTAAGCCTGGGGTATGTCGCTGAAATACATAATGACTAAAATACATTTTTTGAAAAACAGTTTGAAAACACTGAAGTAATACAAAATGTTATGGAAGCTTAAAAACAAGGAATTGCAGTTCTCAAAACCTACATCCTTGATGTGGGTGGGCCTTACTTACCTCCCTATTAGTTATTATTCTGATTACAAGGTCTATGTAATTTGAAGTAACATCTATGAGTGCAACTAAATCATTATGTTTATATATATATATATATATATATATATATATATGTTTGTGTTTGTTTGTGTGTATATACACACACACACACACACACACACACACACACACACACACACACACACACACACACAAACACACAAACACACACGCATACACATATTTATATCCATTTGTTGACCATGAATAATAATCCAAAGCTAAAAGCTCATTTTCACCAGAGGCCTTGGAAGAAAGGTTCCACAGTTATACAAATGAGGTAACATTACTTCAGATTATATAGACCTCAGAACTAGAATTATGAGGAGTGTGTGAAGACCATTGCATGTGTGTGTGGGGGTGCAGGACAGCTTTTACTTTATTTTGTTTATTTCTTACACAGGGAAGGGGGTGCAGGGCAACTTTTACTTTATTTTGTCTATTTGTTAATCTGGTGAGCCCACTGGATGAAAGTTCCCTTTCAGGGACAAACTGTAAGCAGTGTTTGGTTAAGTAATTTGTGCAGATTAACACAATAGGCAAATTGTGGTAGAAGGAATTAAACCTTCTACCCCTGACTATAGGAAGCTCATCAACAGCACAGAGTTTTATGTTTTATTTACGTTTTTCAATAGTACTTGCAATACTCTCTGTTCCTTCTGTATTTTCAATAATATGTATTTCTAGTAAATGTTTTCATTTATTCTTTCCTTTCAGACAAGTATTTTCATTCATTTCATGTTCAAAGGAATGTATTTCAGGATAAAGAACTACAGCCAAAAAATAGAATTGCATGACTATAACACAAACCTAGTGTCTTAACAGCATGGCATGAAAAATACTGTGAAGCAACATACTTTTATGATTTTCAAAAAGTGTGTTACTAAGCTTCGCAAATAAGACATCAGATGAAGGCTTCACCTGCATTGCTTAAATGTCATGGCATTGTCACACAGATGTTTTTGGAAGCAGAGCAAGCTGGTCAGCATTGAGGATTTGAGCTGCAGTACCCACAGTAGGGCTTTGTTTAACCATCTGTGAAACAATGCTGCATGGCAGCTTTACAAGCCATCTGAAGAGACATTTGTTTCTGCACAATTTAACCCATGATTGCTGGGGGTAAGAAACATAACTGTCCAATAACTGACAGGAACTTAAGTTAGGAGTGCACATTTCTGCCTGCTTTAAGTACTATCAAGCTGAGGTGTTTTTTGTACAGTATGTTATTCAGGAACAAGTGTTAAAATATGACTGCTGTTTAATGATACAATGCTTAGCAGCTACTCCCAGGAATTATTGTTTTAGAGCAGCCTGGTGTCCTGTGTGTTATGGATTCTTGGTACTGTTCAGAAATCTATACTGATGCTTTAACAAATGCAGGTTATCTGCACCTTTACTTAAAACATGTATAACTGTGATTACAAACCTCTACAATAGACGGAATTGTATCTTCGTTTTCTTGCAGCTATCACTGCTGTCGTTTCTGTCTTTCTTTTCAACTAGAAACATGGAACAAATTTTGAATAGCTGATCAGAGTACAAAGTAATACATCTCAGCTCACAAACTTACACAGCCTTATCCCTCATCATACTAGCAGCCAGGTTTTATCTCTGATAGCCACCTCCAAGGTCCATAGGTCAATGAGGATGATCATTAGAGGGCTTCAGTCAACAGATGAGATGGATTATTTTGGTGGAGCAGACTAGGTCCACTGATTGGATAACATAAGGTGGCAGCATGGGTCACTGATGATCAGTTAAATGGTACTGAGTCAATTATAGTTGGTAGCAGGACATGTAGATCACTAAATATATAAATTATGGTTGGACACAAGGCAAATGATTCACTGTTGAGTAGCAGGATGCATGCAGTTTTGATGGTAGCATGGTGTGTGAATCACAGATGATTGTTTACAGGGTCCACGAGCCATTAAAGGTTAATTACAGGGTAGTTCTGACACATGAGGCACTAATGGTTGTTTATAGATTGCATATGATGGGGGTAACTGATAACGTCTAGAAAGGTAAATGGGTAACTGAAAATTTCTACCAGGCTGCAGGAGACACTGAAACTTGATCATGCTGTGCATGTGATACATGGGTCAGTGTTGACTGGTGGTGAGATAAGTGGGTCACTGATGGTAGATTGCAAGGTGCATGAGTCACTGATAATTTGTAGCAAAAAGAAAGGGTTATTACTGACTTATTATAGTGCACTTGTTCCACTGATGGTTTCGCACAAAGTAAATAGGTCTGTGCTGGTCAGTGGCAAAATACATTATTAGATTGTTTATATGGTGCATGAATCAGTGATTGTTGATAGAAGGGTGCTTGAGTCACTGTTGCTTCTTACAGGATGCATGCATCAGAGATGTTTCATAGTATGGATAATTGGTCACTAATGGTTGGTAAAAGTGTATGTTAGTCAAGAATGGCTGCTTACAGGGAGCATGGATCACTGATAGCTGGATGGATGGCACACAAAGTATGGCTGGTCACAGGCTACATAGATCATTGCTAAATATTAGCAGAACTTGTGGGTTACTGGTTGTTGAAAGGAGGGTACTGGTCCACTGAGATTTGGCAGTAGGGCATGTGGATCACTAATGATTGGTAATAGAGTGCATAGGGGACATGGGTTACTGATAGTTGGTAGCAAGAAATATGCTTGGAAACATGGTATTTGTGTCACTTATGAATGGCAGCAGGACACATGGATTAAAAACAAAATTAATATATCTATCTATCTATCTATCTATCTATCTATCTATCTATCTATCTATCTATCTATCTACCTATCTATCTATATATCTATAGCTCTCTCTCTCTCTCTCTCTCCCTATATGTATATATATCTATATATATATATATATATATATATATATATATATATATATATATATATATATATATATATATATATATAGATAGATATATATATATAGATAGATTATATATCATTGCTACACAGGGTACTGCACTAATCTATACAGACCTATCACTGGATTACCTTGGAAGAATTGTCTGATTAAGTGACTTGCTCAAAGTCATGCAGTAAAAAAAATGAAAGCTGTAGGAATCAAACCCAGGACCATTGCAGGGTATACATATATCATATATAGACTAAAACATCCACACCACACTTCTAGGCAGATAAATGGGATTCTACTGGTTGGTGGCAAGATCACTGATCATGGATGGTTAATGGGTTAGTGATGACTACCAGCAGGGTTCACTAAAGTTTGTTTACATGTACATAGGACACATAGGCCACACAGAAGAAAGGCAAATTAGTCACTAAGGACTGGTAGCAGGATACATGAGTCACTGCTTGTTAGTAGAGTATTTAGGTCACTGGTGAATGTTAGGTGGGTAATATGGGACACTGATGATTGCTAACAGGGAGCATAGGTAGGTAACTGTTGGCTGTTTACAAGGTGTAATGATACCTGAGTCACTTATGTCTTTTAACAGGTGAATGGTAACTGATTGGTTGATATTCTAGTTTTATTATTTCTGTGACAACCATTCTGTCAACTCTTTTTTGACAAATAATTGGTAGATCAAAGGTGCTGGAATGAGATTGCTCTAATAGTGAGGAAGGGAAGTATGCCCTTTCTCACTATTGTGTGATTTTGCAGTTGTCATACATAAGCAAGGGTGTCCACAGGATTTTTTGCAGGGATGGGTGCAAACTCAGAGGCAGGGTAATGGATTGGAGCCCACCCATATTCAGCCCTCTCCCCCGTAATCATTCTACTTTCCCATTACTTGGCTATTACTATAAACACTGTTCAAACTCTCAGTTTGCATATTGTTTTCTGCTTTACTTATACAATGATTACAGATATTTGGATTTAATTTAAAACTTTTATTTCAAATTTTATAGCACAAACACTGATAGACATTTGCTAAACAAAGCAATGCAGTCTAACAATGAAAATAGATTTAGCATTAAAACTTGTCTGTCTTTGAAACTCACATTAACTCAAACAGCATTAAAACCCGTATTCAAAGAAAATGCATCTGGCCAGTGGCGGCTTAAGTTTAACTTTGGGCTGTTTTCAAATCATAGCCCCCTTGTACACTAAGACCATACAAACACTGCAGAGGTCTTTGATTCACCTTCCTGGTTGTATTAAATTATGCCCATTGTATAATATAGCACCGCTTGTTAGAGGGTGTTTTAAGTGTATAGTTTTGAGCATTTTACAGTAAGCAATGAAACAAAACATATGAACCAATAATGACAAAACTGCTCAATTCAGAACATTTCAACAATAAAAGGCCACTCAAACTTCTGTAATTACAATCCACCAATATCAATCAATATGCACAATCTTTACAGAAGTAAAAGAATTCTGAGTAATTCCATTTAAGAGATCTGTAACTATTGGGTTGCTGCTGGCAAACAACTTTATATTTCAGTGTTTCATCTATAAATTCAGTGCCTGCTGCCCTTGAAGAATAAATTGTCTTTGTTACATTCAAAAATGGTAAGCTAATAATATTGCAATAGGGAATGGATGGCAAACTGAAAATAGGTTCATAATTACTAGGCATCTCATCCAAAGGAGGACCTTCTCAGGAATACAGCACCCCCCCCCTTAAAATACAGCACAATATCAGCAAGCCATATACTTGTGGTGGGAGTGTAATCCACAGCCTTCTGCATCAAAAGAAAGCATACTAATCTGTTGTGTTACTAAAACTGCTTTATAGTTCTATACCACAATAGTGATACAATTTGCTGCACAAAACAGTTGCATATTGTAAACAGACTTGGCATGAACAGCAGTAAACTTCTCTTCCCTTCAAGCTCACAATTCCTTGAAAAATGCACCTCAGACTCAGTTCCCTGAAAATGTAGCTTGGTTGTTCACAAAGAGGATTCGGGCTCTTGTTTCCTGTAACTAAGATACAGGGTTTGAACCTAAGCAAATTACTAAACACCTGCTTTCCCTAACTAGGGCATTTCACTATCACACACAAATATTTCAACCTCTTAGTACAAAAAATGTGGACATAGCCTAAAATAAATAGGGACAGATTATAAATATTGTTCTCATGAACTTAAAAAAATTGCTAGAATAACGGGATTTGTGTTAATATGCATTTTTCTAAAGGATGTGAAATCTGAAACTCAAATGGCTGTCATTATTTAGTAACATCAGTCCTTTTTATGAAGAACAGATAAAAAATATGGGGTAAAAATCTAGACATTTTGCAAAAATTTGGACAATTAAGAAGTATGCTATCTCCCTCCCTCTTACACACACACACACACACACACACACACACACACACACACACACACACACACACACGCACACACCTATCTCCGTACCTCCCTCCTACACACCCACCCACACACACCTCCCTCCATCTTACTTACTCACATACAACACACAGCACAGACACATACTTCCCTCTTAAACACACACACACACACACACACACACACACACACACACACACACACACACACACACACACACACACACACACACACACACACACACACACACACACACACACACACACACAAATACTTAAAGCCACACACCCACACACTAACTTGTAAAGCTGTATATTTCTACAATATACAATGATAACTTGGAATTCTTCCATCAGTCTAACCATAATCACAATTTGTATCTTCCATTTTACACCATACATAACAATCTCCCATCTACATTAAAAAATAGTAAACTAGCAGCAGGAAAAGATATCTTCACATTTACAAATATAGTATCATCCATTTATACTGCCCCTTTACCTCAGGAAATAGAAAACAATAGCAGAGAAAAAGCTCATTCAGAAGGAAAAGAAATAAGCAAGGACACTACTGCATGAAATACAGGTAATACCTTATCAACTGCTAAGTACTTTACCACTTCAGTCAAAAGCATGCTCTCCAAACTAAAAACCTCATCATCAGCAGCCGACCTACTCTCCAGCTATTTCTTGAAACTCACAGCAGATGCTATTGCTATCCCAATCTCCACTCTCATAAACAGATCAATTGTTGAAAACTATCCGCCCAAACTCAGGAAAATATCCTGTTACACCCATACATAAAGGTGGGACCTCCACTGAACTTAAGAACTACAGACCCATTGATTTACTCTCCCCCTGGCCAAAATCCTAGAAAAATGCATCCATACCCAGATGCTAAAATATCACCTAGGCAGCAACATCCTGTCCCCTACTCAGCATGGTTTCAGACCTGCCCATAGTGCCACTACAGCCCTCCTCTGCTTCACAGACACAGTAAACCATCTCAAAAATGAAGGCCTGCAGGTGTCAACTCTTTTCTTGGATATGTCCAAAGCATTTGACACAGTCTCGCACCAAATCCTGCTAAACAAACTAAACCAGTATCACCTATCAAATTTCACTCTTACCTGGCTCCAAAGCTACTTAACTGACGGGTACCAAGCTGTGAAATGGGAAAATTCTCTCTCTCCTCAGCTGCCCATAACTATAGGAGTCCCACAGGGTTCTATCTTAGGACCACTACTATTCACAGTCTTCACAAATGACCTCCATACCTCCACACAGCATGCATCTATCATTCAGTATGCAGATGATACTACCTTAATCTGTGCTGCACAAAACATTCCCTCCCTCCTGCAAACAACTCAACTAGCATTCTCTGATGTTGAAAACTACCCAATCAAAGCCCAACTTATCCTCAATCCAAAGAAAAGTCAGCTTATGATTATAACCAGTTCTAACAAAAGCACTGATAACAGTCAATTCACTATCTACTCCACAAATGCTACTCCAGTCGCTCCAGTGGCACAGGCTAAGCTATTGGGAAAAACCATAGACTCCCTCCTAAAATTTGATAGTCATCTCAACTTAACTATTAAAAAAGTACATGCCAAACTGGGATCACTCTACCGTATCAAACCATTTCTTATCAACAACACAAGATCAGCCATTGCTCGCTCCCAACGTCTATCCACCCTACTCTATGCATCTCCCATTCTGACAAATCTTAACAAAACTGAACTCAGCAAAATGGAAGCCTGTTATAAAAGAATTGCCCACTTTGCTGCAAATTGCTCTTATAGAACTCATCACTGTACTGCTTTGAGACAGCTCCACTGGCTTGAACTGCCCAACCTCCTAACCTACAATGAGCTCTGCCTTTGTAATTCTATCTATTACCTCCCCAATAAGTGCCCTTCCCTCAAAAACCTAGTACAACATCACTCAGCCAAAAGGCCTCTTAGATCATCAAGCAAACTACTACTAGAAGTCACCGACAGCTACAATAGCTTTGGAGATGCACTAAATAGTAGTTCAGTGGCTAAAAATGGAACTCTGTCCCCACTAGCATTCAAAACACATCATCCAAAGCCTCCTTTAAAGACCTCATCAGGCAACATCTCAAGCAAAGTTGGCAGTGCCATGATTGCTCCCCAGGCTAGTGAAAGCAGATAAGGTACACATACTAAACCTTGAGTACTTGATTAAGATTGAAAACTATTCTCACAAACACTGGTTAATCTACAATGCATGTACTGTACCTGTGTACTATGTATGTATTCTACCTATGTTCCAAATTTCAGCGGTACACCACAAATCTATTAAGTACCTTTATCTTTAAATATTTTTTTGTTTGTTCTCTCCACTGTAACTGTTGATGCGCTGCATACCACTGTCAAAACATGTCTTTTGTAATTTGTGTGTATACTGATCATGTCTAAATGTATCTGTAATTTTTCCATGTGGAGCTTTTCTCTCCGGGCCTCTTCTGAAAAAAGGCCCTTTGGCTCAGTCAGACACCCATGGTTAACAGATGTAAAATAAATAAAATAAATAAAATTTATGGATATGAATTTTTTCTTAACTGAGCAAATCATTTTATTTTATGCATTTTTCAGCCAAAACAAGATATGACAGACCAAACCTTTTTGTCATTATAGGTTTTTTCACATTGTTTTCAGCACATTTCAATAATCTCACTTTATTACATTATAGCTTCCATAATGACTCATAAACAGTATGCAAAGCATTAGACACATTGCATTAATAATATATTTTTTTTATTGGATCACTTAATAAGACAGTCTTATCCCTTGTTGCATCACTCTCTTTCACTTTTTCCCAAATATTAATATTCAGTTTATAGTATCTTCCTTTGCTTTCCTCATCTCCATCTTATCCCTTAATTATTCTCTCAGTTTATGATCCCCACCATTCTTCTTTCCCCATTTTATACTTTTTCCATGCCCTCATTTGCAGTGCTCTCCAAATGCTGCTTCCAGTTCTTACTGTGTGCCAATTCTCTCTCTATTGCCTGGTCCCACTTTGCTCAAACATGCTTTTACCCCCTCTTTTGTATATTCTGCACTGCTCCCTTCTTTCTATAGTCTCACTGTTTTCCCCATTGCAGGTTGTAATTCCAAATGTTTTTCTTTAGGCCACTTCCTATTTATGGTCTCATCTCCAAACAGACAAAACTGCCATGAGTCTAGAATCTCCATCTGGAATATCTCCGTCTATATTCTCCTGGCAGTTTTCCATAGCTGTCTCATTTCCTCACATGCCCACTGCATGTGTAACTGATATGCATGCAACATATCACACCCTCTGCAGCATGATCTTTTAGGGTCATAGTTTCATAGTCGGTTGATGGGCAGGCAGTCTGGGAGATGATTAAGGATCCTAGCTTAAGTTCACAATTTCTCCATAGTAATATCTAGTTAAGTGACTTGCCAAACATCACACAGTAGGCAAATGAAGGGGGAAGGTTTAATCTTGCATCCTTGCCACAGGCTACAGTTACTGGAGTTCTGTATGTCCTTTGCACTAATCTAGTATGGCAGACTATACCTTTGACCAGCAATGGATGGACGCCTAAAAAAGTTTGCTTACATCAAGTGATCAAGATACAGGTGGCAGGGTGCCCCAGCAGGAAGCATCTCTGAAGGCATATCTGTGTTGTATATTACCATTTGGCAAACAAACATAATGCTAATGCTTTATTATAACAATACATACAGATCATGGACACTGGTTCAAACATGAGAATGACTGTAACTGGTATAATGTATGCATGTAAAGGTTTTCAACATAACTTGTAGCAAAACAGAAAGTATGAAAGCATAACAAGGGAGACCACAAGGTTTGTCCATAGAGGAGCTTTACTTTCAGTAATGACTAAAGTGAAGAATGCCTTATATAAGCATCCTGTGTGCCTTGATATACAGTCATAGCCATTTGGCTACAGCATGTGGATGTGGAACTAAAAAGCTCAATTTGTTTAACATATAGTGCCATTGAATGACTTTTTAAATGTAAATGCTTTGATCCTAAAACACAGAAAAATGTCTGATGCTGATAGCACATTCTTATTAAAAATGGGAGTAGCAGTGTTTACCTGGTGAGTTAATGCCTGGATAAAGTAAGTCAAGACATGAACACAGCATCCCAGAAAATAATCATTTTAATGAATTTATACTGTTATAACAATAAATCAAACTACTGCGGTGGTGGTGCTGCAGTAGCTTTGTTGCCTCACAGTAAGACGTTGTCCTGTTCGATTCTCAGTTAAAGCGTTTTCTTTGTGGAGATATGTGTGAATGGGGTACCTTCATTGAAGGTTGTACATCAGAGCTGGCAACTCGGCACAGCACGTAAAAATCTACTGCCAATCATTAGCGTACCGGAGTTCTGCTGTGGTGACCCCTAACTGGGAAAAGGCGAAAGACACAACATAACAATAAATCAGACTACAAACTTCTTATACTCAAGCACACATACACACAGATGGAAGATTTTATAAAACAGACACATGTAGAGCTCACGGCCATGTGCACACACACACACACACACACACACACACACACACACACACACACACACACACACACACACCCCTACCTACCTCTTACAAACACACTCTTACCTACCACGCAAACAAAAGCACACACACACCCTAACCTCTCACTTGTTAATTCATGGTCCACACTTCAAACATCTTCTGGGATTCAAATTCTGTGCTTTCACGGAAGACAAAGACGTAAATATCAGGTCGCACAGACATGAAATGAAAACAAGTTGGCCATACCTTTTGTATCTATGCGACGGGATGCAAAGGGCATTCGGCATTCCTAAAGAAGAACACCCTTAAAAAAGTTTAGTTATTTATTTGTACTTGTACCTGCCTACAGGCACCCATGTACATAAGCAGTGGGGGTGGGGGTTGGCATGGAACACCCACAAGGATTTGCAGGTGGGCATTCCCCTTGCAAAAAAAACAGTGCTGTTTTGAGTTATATTCTCCAAGATTATATTTTGGACCATGCGTGTTTCATTTCCAGCATTTTGAATTAACATTCTTTTTTTTTTTATGACAATCAATGCTGCTATGTTTTGCAGCAGTAAATATCTTGCATATACCTATATATATATATATATGGAAAACAAAGAGAAAGAAGCCACTGTGGGAGGAGAGATGCAAAGTAGTTATAAATGGTAAGAAGAGCAGACAGACAGGCAGAGGTGGCCTGGGATGAATCAACCTATCAAATTGAACAGAAGGGAACTGGGTAGGGAGAGGCATTCAGCCAGATCGGATTGGTAGGGTACTAATGAGACTGAGCCATTGAGAGGTTGTGTAACAAGAGCACATAATGGATGAGGAAGAACTTGCGTAATATAACCAGTGCAAATAGTGAGGAACACTGAGAAGGGTGGAAGGAAGGGAAGTATAGATGGAAATGTTATTGCTTTGTTGTTGATTAGTTGTTTAGTTGAGAATAACTCTTTGTGACCTCAAGGACTTTATTAAACCAGGTCTGGCTGTCAAAAATTATTCTTTTAGATGTTGCAAGCTCATATTAATTGCTTAAATAATGCTGTCTATTCAGCTAAACCTGTCTTTTTCTTCTTCTTCAGGCTTTGATCTTTCCCCTCATCAGTGTTTTCTCTACTGAGCCATGTCTTTTCATTATGTGGCCAAGTTATGTGAGTTTTAGTATTATTATCAGACTTTTCCAGTGAATAATCTGGATGTATTTCCTCAAGTTCTGACTGATACAATCTTCTTATAGTCCATGGATTTCTAAAGAGTTTTCTCCAGTGCCACAGTGTTTTAAATCTCAAATGTTACACCTTTGTCTTGGTTTTTATTTTTATTTTTGATGTTTTGCTACATCCAGAATTATTATGCTGAGAGGTTGGTGATGGGGGGGGGGGGGGTCTGTATTAGAACACTGAACATTCAAAATGTCGAGTGTTCTAATATCGACCCATTTTCAGCAAATGCTGAAAATATCGAAGAACCAGAAACCAACATTTTTCCTAGGGAAAGAATTTGGTTGTCCGTTTCAGTTGCTTTGGTATTTTCCACGCTCTGGTGGAAAGTTATGGGTTGAGTTCAGATAAGTGTGCAATTGTGTGGACGTGAGGGTTACGGCAGGGTAGGTGAGTTAGGGTTAGGGCTTAGGTGAGGTGACTGTGTGATAGTGACAGACCTTAGGGTTAGGGTTTGGGTTAAGGTAAATGGATAGTTAGTGGTGTATATATAGTTTAGTATAGGGTTAGGTGTAAGAATTTAGGTGTATGTGTGTGGATTGCTGTTTGTTTGGTGTGCTTGTGTTGTGTGTATGTGTTTTGGAACAGCAAATTTTTTTCCTAGGAAAAAATTCACTGTTATGAATGTTCGATGTTTTGAATTTTTGATTGTTAGGGTTGGATATTAGAACACTTGACATTTTGAATGTTCGGTGTTCTAATATAAACACTGTTGCCGACTGTTTGCTTGATATTTCTGGTCTGTCTCTCAAAACAATTGGTTTGGAAGCAAAACTTTGAGAATTGAAGTAAACTAATACCAAGCTATAGGAAAAACATTTGTTTTTTTCTATAACTTTTATAAAGGTATTTTTAAACATATTCTGGGATGTTTAGCATTTGTAATATGCTTTCTTGCTTTGTCCAGCATTCTTATGCTAGCATTCTTATGCTGAAAGGTTGGGGGGAGGCTGAGAATGTTGCAGAATCGACAGGCATTATTGTAATACAAGTTAGTATACAACTTGTTCTTTTATCTTTATAAGTTAATAATGTTTAGAACAAAAATGTCAGACTTATCGCTAATGTTATCACATATTTGATCTACAGTTATGTTTATCTTTATCGACAATTATGGTATTGAGATGTTAGAGGGGGGATGTAGGGGCTGTGAGGATTCTGCAGAATATACTGATGTTCTCTTAGTGCATACTAATGCAACATCTATTATTCTAGTATTTGTTTGAAACAGCAGTGTTTAAAACTGTCCCTGATGTTACTCATTTTTTTCTGTGATTTTTGGTTTTGTCGTTTTTTTAAATATTTTTATTAAGAATTATAAATGAATAACAAAAGATATCATAACAATGAATATATGGAAATTGCATTGATACATAAAAATTACTAAACATTAAAAAAAAAGATCAACTATTGACAAGATGTCTACTTATATAAGAAAGATAAATCCAATTATTTAATAAATTTATATTTCATACTGGTTTAATGTCCATTTATTTAACAAATTCTTGAGTTTCATCCATAAATTTAAAGAAGAGGTTATTCTAGTGGTATTTTCTTTAATTGATAAAATCTCTAATGGACAGGTTTCTGTTGGAATGTTAAAGAATTCTTTCATTGATGGAGTAGAAACACTTTTCCAGTTTTTTGTAATCACTTTCCTCACAATTGATAGTAGAGTCCAAAGAAGAGAGTAGTCGTTCTTATTAACACACACAGGAATTGGAGTATTAAACAACATTAATGATTTGCTTAACATGAAATTATCATTGAAAAATGACTGTAAAAAAGAATTGACATCTTTCCAAAATGGTTAATTATAATACATTCACAAATCATATGTTGCCAATTAGCTTTCATATTCAACCCACATCTCCGACAACCAACTTTGTTTTTAGATATTAATTCAATTCTATTTTATCAGATATAATAAAGGCTTTATGGGTGTTTCCATGAAAATAATTACAATTTAATGACATTGTGGTTTCTGCAGAAGATGTAAGCATCATTTGTTTTCCTACTTTCACTCAGGTAATAATTGTTAATAGTTATAAAGTAATTATTTTTTCTTGAATTGTTCTGCCAAGATATTAGCAGGGGGTAGGGGCTATGAGAATGTAGCACATTGCCCAGATATTTGCCTTTTTTTGTCTGTTCCTCACAAAATCTAGTTTCACACAACTCATGGTACTGCAAAATATGTTATTATAGCATCTTTATTGGTTCATAAGCCCAGTGTTTTAAATAACTAATGCTATACCATTGTCCTGTTTATTTATTTACTTATTTGTTTGTTTGCTTTGTACAGAATTGTGCTGAAAGGTCAGTTATGGGGCATAGTGGCTGTGAGAATGTTGCAGAATGTACAGATCTTGTTTTAATGCATACTAAAACCCAGTAGATTGATAAGTTCAGAATACCAATGTTTAAAACTATCTTGGATGTAACACCTTTGTTCAGTAATTATTTTTGGCTTTGTCTAGAATTGTTGTGCTAAGAGGTTAGGCGAGGGGTTGTGGCTGTGAGAATGTTGCAGAATCTAAAGGCTTTATTTTAATGCATGCTAATCTCAAACTTGTATCTTTATAAGTTAATAGTTTTAAGTGATGTCATCAATAAATGCTATGTCTTTGCTCTGCAATTAATATTTGGCTTTGTCCAGAATTATTGCATTGAGAGGTTGGGGGGTATGGGCTGCGAGAATGTTGTAGAATGTTTTTCTGGTATTTTTGGTTTGTCCCTTGCAAAAATGTGGCTTTGTGGGCTAGGAACTGAAGTTACTAAAAACAGACTTCATATTTTTCACATACTACATGGTACATTCCCTGATTTTATGCTTTTGGCCAGAGTTCTTGCACTAAGTGGTTGGTGGGGGTGGTGTGTGAGAATGTTAATGTCCAGATGTTTGCCTGATGCTTTACACCCCTCATGAATGAGGTTTTCCAGCAAATCCCTAATTTTATGCCTTTGGACTACCAATAATTTTGGTTTCTTTCAGAATTCTGTGCTAAGAAGTTGAGAAGTAGTGGGTAGACAAATTAAATTGTTGTATAGGTTATGCAGTTCCTGTCATTGTGCCACTGCATTCCTGAATTTTGGCTAGTTTATCTTATGAAACTGGGAATAGTCTTGTTTTTTTGCATCATAACTTTTGTTTATTGCCTCATAGTTTGGTGTGCTCCCTTTAATTTGTGGCTTTGTACCTAACCATTTATTCTTCCAGATTTTAGTCATCTGTTCCACATAGTCTTTAATAGCAATATTTTAAGTCTGTTTGGGCCTCTTGACATGTTTGGTGGGGAGGGAATGAAAAGAGGAGAATTTTGTAGAATATCCTGAGGTTCACCATAGGTTATCATAGAACAGGGCAGAGTAAACCTGCTCATCCTGATCAGTAAGCAGCGTCCATACCTCCACTCACTTACTTATGAAGCAGCGTACCCGCTCAACATATAAGCAGCTTCCTCCACTTGCTTAGTTATTTATCAAGCAGCGTAACAGCTCACTTTCATTACCATTTATTGCATTATACCATCAACCAAATAAGCAGCTTTATCCGCTTACTTATGTACTTATCAGGCAGTGTAACCACTCACTTTCCTTTCCCAACTTATTGAATTGACCATCCAACACCAGACGGGGAACAGAAGAGGGCAAGCCTGCCCCTCTTCTCTGCCATATCCAAACTACAATTAACCATATCCCCACTAATAAAAAGGGGGAGAGAGGGTGGGTAGTAAGTTCACGGCAAAATGTGACTCCTACTCCAGTTACACCTGACTAACATCCTTTAAGCCCCTCCCTACCCCTACCTCACTTCCTCCCAAACCTCATTCATTCCTATTTAAACCTATCCTCCCCCTATCCTCCCAATTCCTCCTACTCTATTTATCTAACCCCCACTTGAAGATGTCCTTGGACAAAATGGTCTGTTCCAAACCTCATTTGTCCCAGTCCCCCTTCAAGAAACACATCACACCGAATGACCTTTGATGACCTTTATTAGATTTCCATAAACACAAGTGTTAACCAATATTCATTCATTTCAGCCAAACATGATACAGGTGAAATAACATCCATGTAACATTATCATAGAACAGGACAGCGTAAACCTGCTCATTCTGATCAGTAAACAGCATCCATACCTCCACTCACTTACTTATGAAGCAGCGTAACCACTCACTTCCTTTAGCATTTAATGCATTATACCATCAACCAATAAGCAGCAGCTTCCTCTGATTGTTTCTGTACTTATCAAGCAACTTATCCGCTCACTTTTGTTACCATTTATTGCATTATACCATCAACCAAATAAGCAGCTTCATCCGCTTACTTATGTACTTATCAAGCAGCGTAACTGCTCACTTTCCCTTCCCAACTTATTGACTTGACCATCCAACACCAGACAGGGAACAGAAGAGGGCAAGCCTGCCCCTCTTCTCTGCCCACCAGCCTGACCAGGCTGTTCCCCCTCTCTCCACCAAACTTCCATCATTTAGACACCATTAGTGGATAAGGACAAACATCATTTGATGTACAGTAATTAGCAGGACATTACCAGCCCCTGGCAATTACCTAATGATTACCAGGTCATGACCTGCCACTGGAGCAGGAATACTCAACCCCCAACCACTGAAACCCCCCTTCCCATAGCAACCCCTTTTACTTGCTCAATGACATGCAGAAACAACCTAAAAACTTTCAAATACCATTATCAGCCACCTTGCCAACACCAACTACCCATTATAAACAGTAAGGCACCTAAATCCCATTATAGCTTTAGCAATCTGACCCCTCTTAGCTCTATAAATACCCTTGAATGCCAGTATACCAAACTTGAAAATGCCCTATGCCACCTGGTGGAAACAAGATTAGTGACATGCCAACTCCATCCAGAATGTAGAAAATAAACCATACCCTTTCTCCTTCAAGTACGGTAAATCAAAGCCACACTTCCCATGCAAGAACACCCCAGCTACCTCACCAAATGAACCCACTTACTCAATGCAACCCACTAATCCCCTACCCCTGAAGGCTGCAAACCTACCTGAGACAATCAAAAAAAAATACCCAGCTACCAATAATACAGTGTAAATTCCCTCCTGATGCTCCCCACACAAAACAAGCAAAACAAACCATTATGTTGTAACTATAGGGAAGGAAATATAACAAACAATTCCACATGTGGCTGCCTTGCTAGAAAACCATGAACTCTTCTCATACCACTCCATCAACTGACATCATCGTTGACACCCTCTCTCACCTGTCAAAGCCACCTTCCTTCAACCTACCAAGTAATGCCCAGTCAGCCCTACTCCATTTGCAACAGCCGAGGGATCTGTAAAAGAAAAACTGTAAATACTTCATTCAAACATAATCACAGCTTCTTAATGACAGTATGCACCAACACTTGCATATCTCCGTCATCAACTGCATAAAATGCACGTACTACCACATACAAAACACCAAAGAAACTTAACATGTGTTAACACAAATACCCGTAAGATTTCCTCCACACCTCACAGAGTCACGATGCAACTGATGCCTGTATGAAATAAAACAAATGAATGCATTAAAAAGCCTATTCTAAAAATAAATATATCACTCTTTCCCCAACCAAGTAGTTCCCAACAACATTGTTAACCATAATTAAGGCAAAGAAAAAAACATCCATAGTCGTGCTATTATAGCTTATTACCAAACCTTAGGTGTAAATCCCCCCTCCCCATGGCTCTACCTATATCCCTTTGGACACGGGCAACAATCACCCATGTCCCTCTTAAATAAGAGCAACATGCAGTACACACTGGATTAAGGAATCTTACTTTCCTGAAGCTGGCTAGTTTATCAAAACCTTAGAGCCATTAACCTAGTAACTACCCCTGCTCCTGAAATTGGTGCCGCTCCTCCCACCAGTAAGAACCCCAAACTACCCCTAAGCCAATATCAAACCCTGCTGTAACTTGCTTGCCCTCAGCATCCTCCCTAGGCCTTACCCTACCCACCTTGAAATGTCTTAATGAATACAAAACAAACACTTGTTAACATACGAGCTACCAGATATCAACCCAGCCTCCCTCAGCATAATATCTTACCTCCTAGTAACTACCCCCGAAATAAAACAAATATAGATAAACTGACTTTTAAGGGCCTTAGCACCAGTAACCTAGTGACTTCCTATGCCTTTAATTACTGCGCATCCACCCCACCGGTGGAAAACTCCCAGACCCCCCCAACAGATCCGCAACCCTGCTTTACCCAGCCCCCAACATACTCCTGTACTTGTCGATACACTACCCAAACCACAACAAATTAGACATATCTTGCAAAACAGTGAATAAAATAAAATTCCCTGTAACCCCTTTGTACACAACTCCAACAATTGGAATGTCCAGCCCCTCAACATCAACTACCTTTAACTACTTCCTGCAGGAAAGTGACTGTTTACATTACACCCTCAATCAAGCACATTTATGCACCATTACATCAATGGCAACAGCCACAGGTACCTGCACCATCACAGCCCTAGTCCTACCTTACCTTGACCCAAACATACCTCCTTACATAACCCCCTACACACCATGCCAGTACAAAATCCACAGTCCCATTATGCACTAGTCCAACCATCAAAATTCACATCAAGCATCCATTACCTTTCAAAGGCATTTAATCAGGGTGCTGACCACTGATCACTCAGCACATGCCTATCTCTGGCCTTCCTGTGCACACCCAAGCAGCAGTGGCATCCATTGAAATGGCTCCAACACCTCCGACTCTCCTTCCTTCTGATCACCAATCACACCCACTTGATTACGTACCTCTGCAATTTCATCAGTAACTGTTGTCTACTTGTGCTCCCCATGTGTAACCTCCTCGATTGCCACTGCTTCCATCATCTGCAAATTCACTGTGTATCGCCATAACTGTTACTCAGCACACCACCATCCTCTATACACCTCTAATCA
>NC_056746.1:1024202254-1024230451 GCF_019279795.1 Protopterus annectens | reverse complement strand
TCTTTTTGTTGTTTAAATGTGCCATAATCTAAAATCTGAATGTAGCACATGGTTATACTTGTGGGAAAAAAAGAAAACCCACTGGAGCCACCACAACCGGTTACTTTATTTAACACACAGATAAGTAAGTTCAAGCATTAGCTCTTCATCAGATCTAAAAAACAATTAAAATCAACCATATTATTACAGCCAAGTGTGCCTCCAGGTGTTTCTGCAGTTACCTCCTACTGTGGTTTTAGGCGTCAAATTTTGCATGGTCATGTTTGCATTAATAATTCCAAAACCATGCTACATGCAAGGTATCAACATATTTTATCTTGAAGCATACATGACAGCAAACACAATTATATTCATATTCATATTTGACCTCTGCAAATAAGTATTTGTTAGAATTGTAAGGTGATAACTTCATTTTTTTAAAGCCTCAAGCCACACCCACAAGGAGTTAAAGGTACACACTCAAAAGAGCTGTACTGGAGGGAATGAGTTAAACAATTAACAACCAATTAAAATCAATAGCAAAACCTATGCCCCTTCAATAAGGGTTTTAAAGGCATACAAGCATTTAACACAGGTGTATGGTTAGCTTGCAATTCAGCTATCCATCCTAACTTACCTAATTCAGTACTGTGCATAATGTCATCCCCCTATACTCACTTGTTGAATGTATAACACCATAAACTGAAATCAATGCACTTTATTTATTTCAATATGCTGATATAGAGCATTACTTCTCAAACATAATCTGTCACTTATATGTAATCTGATGTCACTCATATGTTGCAATATACATTGATTTTGGTTCTAGGACATAAGATCGACAGCGCAAATGACCGACAACGGAAATATCGACACAACAACGCCGACAACAGAAAACATCGACAGCTGGCAACATCGAAAACCAAAACACCGACAACCATATCATCGACACGCGCAACAAACTATAGCAACACAATGCAAATCAAGCTCCATAGTGCACCTATTACACATGTGCTTTAATATAGCAACTGAGACACATCACTGTGACAGAGAGTACTATAACAGAGTACTACAACATAATACCCCTGCATTTCCACAAAATGTTACAACCAAACACTACAATAAAGCATAAGGTTACAGCAGCAACTTCAACTTTTCAGGAGCCGTGCAACCAATACCACAATAAAGCATAAGACCAATACTACAATAAAGCATAAGGTTACAGCAGCAACTTTAACTTTTCAAGAGCCGTGCAACCGATCGCACAAAGTCCACACAGCAATATTGCTCCATATTCCCGATAAGGTTATCCAAACGTCGTTGCCTCAGCAAGTGTCGTCTACCTTTAGGTGCAGGTACATATCCAGTAGACATCCATATCCGTAGTTCATCCACTCGATCTTGCTCACGACACAACGTGTTCAACAAGCATCTCAGATCCGTCCCTTTGTTACCCAACAAGCACTTTAATCTTCGATGCCAACCTTCCACCGTATTTTGTGTTCTTGGCAGACACAATGCATTAAGCTGGTAGATGTTCCAAAACCGGACAGGAAATAACGGAGGGAACCGTATAGACGATGCAAACCTCGTATTGAACTTACGCCGTCTACCGTAGACATACCAGTCCGAGAAGTTCATCAAAACATCCTTACCCTCATCTGGGAAATCTACTTTCAGTGTATCAAACGTCTCCTTAACCTTCTCTTCGGGAACGAACGCCAGTGCCACCAAGGACTTTACTGCCAGCTGAAACTCCTGCGATGTATTGTATAATCACGCTAGACCTAGGCTTTGCACCTTCCTCCAGACATTCTGACTAAAATGGAACAGGCAACCTTTAGAAATCACGTCAGGGATATTCATCCTGATACTCTTCAAAGCCGCTATTTCATAGTCACACATTACAAACTTGACCTGCATTTCCAGATTATGTGTTTCCAGTAAATATAATAAACCATGCCATAGGTAATTATACGCTTTCAAAGACTTTTTGGACATGAGGGCATACACTAGAGGGACACTCTCCCTGTGTGTACCATACTGTACAATACCATGCACACTATACAGTTGACGAATCGTCACCCCTTTAGTGAAGAAGGTACCATCCATTATCCAAATGGTAGCTTTGCTCAGGTCTTTTAAATTATCTAATGTGCTAAACACTATGACATTGGTATCTGTCACACTATCTGACATAGATTTGTTTAGGAATACGCCGGATTTTAACTGGAACTGTGTGAAATGAATGGTATCTAGTGTCAATTTTATGCTATCCAATTCCCCACACATCATTTGCCTAACCCGCTTCACCTGCTGTATTAAAGCTCTCCGCTGTGGTAGACATTGCACTGACGATAATGGACATGCCGATAACGTATCGTCGACTAGCAGTGACGGGTTATCTCTGCTACAACCTGCTCTTCTCTTCAATTCACTACAAAGGATATATCTTTCCAGCTCTGCAGGTTCGGCAGGGTGCGTATGTGCAACTGTTTTCTCCAGCTTGTCACCATCGGGTAGGAAGGTGGTTACAGCTCTTCCATGGCACTCCTTCGTACACTTAAACTTACAAGCCCAGTACCTTTTCGCATTCCTGACACGCTCTAAGTGGTACAAGTAACTGTCGATGACTAGCATATCTTGCTGCTTCTGGGACTGTACCATCTGATACATCGTTTCAATGACACCCGGACCGGTAACATCATCCAACATTACTTCCACACTGTTTGCAACAACTTCCACCATAGTTTCTTCGGTGCAATGCACAATGCAGAATACGGAACTCCTTCATTTATAGCACCGCGGTGCAATCCCATATTGTCGATGTAATGGTATGTCGACATTTCTGTACCACTGACATTTCTGTCGGTCATTTGCACTGTCGATCTTATGTCCTAGAACCATTGTTTTTACATTCTATTAGTCTTCCCAACATAGAATGCTTGGCATGATATGCACTCAGCTAAATGCACCATGTTCTTAGTTCTGCAGTCTGCATGTAATCTAGATATATACTTCCTACCTGACACAGGGTGTGTAAAGATGTCATTTTCTTTGATATATTGACATGCCTTGCATTTCTTACATTTAAAAGTTCCCAACTTCTTCCTACGTGTTGTGGACCTGTTGGGAAGTATGTTCTTATATAAGATCTGCTTCAGATTTTGGCTGTTAGTATAAGCAAATCTGGGGTGGGGACCTCCTAATACTTTCAGCTTATCATCAGTAAGTAAAATCTTCCAGTTCTTTTTTATCACCTGGGGCATCAATATCACTATTATAATGTAAATTTATTTTCACAAATGGATTATTTTTCAGCTTCTGTTCACTAACAATAGTCCCATTGCCAGAACTGCCCCTATTATATTCAAACCATGGCTTGCCTCTATTCCTTCTCCATTTTTTTGTCCTAGCTATTGTTCTCTTAACTCTTTGTGTTGGATAGCCATGACTAGCAAACATATACAGCATGTTATCTAACTCACTTTCATATATACTACTTTCAGTGCAGAGTCTAGAAATTCTTAACCCTTGCCCACTCATTACATTATCAAAAATGTGCCTTTGGCGCATACCGTCATCCATTAACATGCTATTTCTCCAACAACTTTTCCTGTACACTCTGCTCTGTAGCTGCCCAGTCAAATCTTTATAAATTTTCACATCCAAAAGATTAATTGATTCAGCAGAATAGCTCACAGTAAAACGTAAGAAATCTGTTGTGTTTTCCAAATATCTAACGGATGATAATAATTCTTCAGTTGTACCACTCCATAAAATAAATATGTCATACACAAAACGATGGTATATTTTCACACTTGCCTTCCATCGACAAGTACTAGATAGAACATGGGTAGCCTCCCTCTGTGCAAACACCAGGTTAGGATAGGTGTTGGCACAATGGGTACCCATGGCTATACCATCTCTCTGCCAATAATATTGATCATAAAACATGAATAAATTATTGCCCAAGATCAATTCAAGAAAAACACATATCTGTGCAACTTTCTTTTCATCAAATGAGTTAGAATAAAATCTTTAACAGCTGTGATTCCATAAGAATTCGGAATCACACTAAATAATTTATTTGCATCTAAAGTCACAAATATGTAACTTTCATGACCACTTATATATTCATAAGAATCACTCTAAGATCCTTAGAAACAGGAAGTGTCATTTATCACTGCTGGCACATAAGATAACATTATTTTAAGTTTCTTCTCCACCCATATGGAGAGGAACTCAGTAACCCAACCTCTGCCAGATACTATTGGTATCTCTAAATGCTCAAAAATAAATTATAGTGCTCCCTGGAACACCTCATAGGTTGACCAAATCCTCGGATCCACATGGAGTAATCTGACTATAGTTACTCTTCTGAAATACCTAGGATTTACAGTTGGTCAGAAACTGACTTTCATATCCCATACTGAAAATATTTTACTAAGTGGATTAAATCAATTGAAGGTAGCCTATACAATCTCTCATCAGTTTACCACTGAAGTAAGACTGATCATAGTTATAAATGTTTTGCTGTCAACCAGTCATTTCCTTGCTATCTTTACATAATTCATTGTTGTTGCAAAAAACTGAGGATTACATTTCTAGATTTATTAATCTGAGCACTACTAATGAACCCATCTGTATTACATTGAAAAAAATCAATGTGTTTACTAGTAAAAGACAGAGCAGCCTCCTTATTAAATCAATTGACATTTAAATTAATAAATGAGAGTTATTCATAGGATCATAAGAAGTTACTAGGCTATTAGCCCTGAGGCCCTTACAAGCCTAGCCAATAATTTAGTCCATGTTCCAACAAGTCAGCACCCTATGCCACAGTCCAGCAAGGTGTGTATTTTCTGTTCCCCATCCAGTTATCCAGGTTGCGCTTAAAATGTTTAATGAGGTATTCTGCTTTACATGGAGAGGGAGTCTATTCCACAAGGGTGGAGTCTCTAGGACACAAATCTATCTTGCCAATGAGTCCTATTGATGTCACAGACCAGGCTGAGGTCACGCATATGGGTTACTCGAGTGGAGCTTGACTTGCGGATATGCAGCAGTCCCATCAGGGCAGGGTCTCAGATCACTTTGTATGCCAGACAGACGTCAACTCTGAGGAGTCTGTAGGAGACTGAGTAGAGGGACAGGGATGTTAGCCTGTGTAAGGTAGATGTTTGAGGCCCTGGATTCTCTGGGTGAGGAACCTCTGTGGTCTCTACAGCTGTTGCATGTGCTTTGTGGGGTACATGCTGAAAGGGGCATTGTACTCAATTATGGGCCTTATAACAGAAGAATACAGGGATGTTATTACCACCTTGTCCCTGGATGAAATACCCTTACTAATGAGGTGGGACATATAGAAGGTTTTCCATACAGTGGAGGCAATATGGTGGTCAAAAGTCAGTTTTCTATCAATCTGGTTGCCCAAGTACCTCATGACTGATTGTGTGCTTAGTACCTTATTATCAATGTGATAATTTGCGGGGACATTACTCTCCCTAAAAGGGATGATGATGTATTTTTGGCATTCAGTTTGAGGCCATGTTTCTAGTGCCAGTTGTTTGGGTGAGACGCCCCTAGATTTGACCTGCACCTCTGAGAAGTATATCCCAAACAGCAGAGGCCCTAAGACCGATCCCTGTGGTACATTGCTTGTTATTGGTCTACTTCTTGAGTTGGCTTCCCCTTTTTGACTAGGTGGGTTCTATCAGTGAGCCAGTTTTCTACCCATCTGGTAACATATAGATTGATGCCTAGTTGAGAGAGTTTATCTATTATACCTGAGTGGGAAATAGTATTGAAGGCTTTGGCCAGGTCAAGGTAGGCAGTGTGCACTGTCTTCCGCTCATTTATGGCCATGGGGACTGTCTCAAAGAAGTCGACCAAATTTAACAGGCATGACCTCCCCTTGAAAAAACAAACTGTGGGATCAAGTGACTGGAGATTGCCAATGTCCTTGCTAATGAGGTCCATGATATACCACTCCATGGCCTTGCAGATCAGGCAAGTTAGGCTGATGGGTCTATAATTTCCTGGATCTGTAGATGCTCCACCTTTGTGCAAAGGGATGACAGTAGCTGTCCTCCAGTCGACTGGGATGAAGCCGATACTCAGGCTTTGATTGACTAGAGTGCCTAATGGTGCTGCAAGTTCCTGCCTAAGTTCATGTAGGATGCATCCTGGGATGTTATTGGGTACCATGGAGGCTGTATGTTTTGTCTTTGAGAGGGCAGTGATGACTTGCTCCCTAGAGATAAAGGGAGGGGAGCAGGTACTGGGGATTTCCTGTTTTACTGATGGGGGAGCAGAGGAGTGAAGGTTTCACTGAATTTCTCTGCCAGCTGTCCTTACATTAAGAACACACACCAAATAAGTAGTCTACACTCTCTGAAGAGTCCTTAAGTACAGCATTGCATATCCCACCATTCACTCTTGCCATTGCAGAAAAATCATTTAATTAAATTCTCCCAGCTTTCCAGAATATTTTTGTGAGGCTATGAAGCAACAGCAGCCTTCAGACATTCACCGACTGTTAAAAAAATGTAATATTTTACAAGCAAGTATGATTGCTTCAGTAAACCAGCAAGAATAATCACAATGAAGGCCAGAAAATGTTATGTACTTTTGCTGTTGTGTTATATCTTAATTTTTTAATCAACTTTATACTATATATAAGTTGTGAAACCATACTTAGAGGGTGAGGGGTCTTTTTCTCATATATTACTTGTAACATATCATGATGTTTATATTAACTTTGTACACTGTATCTTGAGTTAGGTATATGGTTTTGTATATGTTGTTTACAGTTTTGCATATGTTGTTTACAGGTAATTGGCCTTTTATTTCTTCTCTTCTTTTAACTGTGATAGTTATGTAAATTGCCTCTTGCTGCTTCTCGGTATATGCCGTAACTAAAAAGGGTCTTTGGGTTACTGTACCAACCCAATAAATAAATAAATGAATGAGTAAATAAATAAATACATACATGCATACATACATACATACATACATACATACATACATAAATAAACAGTTTGGTCTTGATCTGTCCAAAATGCAAGCCTTGAATCTCACTGACCGATATGTATCGTCTCGTGTTGATGGAACATGCAACTTTGCTTCTGCAGTGCATTCATTTGCCCATGGATATATATGCATGGCATGTGAATCTTGCTAGTAGGCTGTTAATGAATAGCTTATTACAAGGAGAATAGTTCAGAAAAGCAAAAGTTGATTATTAGCAGTATAGTACCTGGCAACTTTCCCTAATTTGTGGGGATGCCAATAATTCGAAATCAAAAATTTGTTCAACCCCGCCTAAAATAGGAGATTGTTTTGAAGACTTCTAAGTTAGTAGTACCAGTTATTTTTAAGTGCTTCTACTATGGAGCAATTTTCCTTTATTATTTTTTCTTTGATTTGTCTTTAATTCCGCAGATAAAAAGTTTAATGTGCATGACCTGTATCAGTTGTATCACAAGACAGACTTTGTAACAAAAAGAACAAATGATGCATCCTAAAAAAATAATTGATTAAACAAACCCCGGGATTCATGAACCTTGCGCCAGGCGCCCGCATAGCGTTGGCGTTATAACGCCAAATATGGCTGCTGAGCGATTCAGGTATGAATCAATTCTACGTGCACTACCGGCGTGCGCCGGACCTGCTCCGCCCCCGGCGTAGGTATGCAAAACACACTGTGTGCGGTATTGCACCATGCAAATGAAGGGAAATAGCGATCCACGAAGTGGCGCAGGCATAGCGTAAGGGCACGGCAATGTAAACCAAAAAAGCGGTTTACATTTACCCAAACATGACCGAGGAGTAACGGAAGGCTGTCAAAGTCAGGTATCATACAGGTGCAATATGCCAATGGGGAAAGGCACCGAGAATGTCCAAAGAAAATATGCACAAAATGTAAAAATGACATAAATGGTATGTACGTAGAAAGCACAGCAGAACCCCGGATATGTGCACAGAAGTTGCAAAGCAATGAAATAATATGACAATGTCCTAAAAGAGCAGTATAACACACATCAGCTGCACAGCCACCACACACCATAGTATGTATGTAAAGCTTCAACCCCAGCGCAATGGTTGTCAAGGAGTGGCGGCAGTGTTCGGCGCCGTAACCATGTATTAACAGTCAATGCCATGCAAATGAGGCAGATAATAGTGAATCGCAAAAACGGCGCTGGTGTAAGGATGGAGCAAACGGTGTAGCGGTAGTACACCGAGGAGTGGCCACACGGGATACATGTCAATCTCAGAGGGGTGTGCCACTGTAGGAGGAAGCACATTGGAGGCCAGCAAACATGGGCTGTACAATGCACATCACAGCAGCAGGACCGGCGTGTGAGGAAATAGATGCACTGAGAGTACATAATGCGCGCACAGATGCATGTGCACGAGGATGACTACGAACCCCAAGCCAGTCATGTGGCCTCCCGTCAACAAACACGGATATAGGAAGGTAATGCGGAGAATATGAGGAAATGCGGAAGCAGTGTAATTGGAGCCGCAATGAGCAATCAACACCAATGAATGCAGGAAGGGCAAACGGCGGCAGCTGATAACTCTGCATGCAGACTCCTGCAAAACGGGGAAGGGGAGGCATAGAAATGCAAAGATAGTAGGGGATGTAGTTGAAATGCAAGAGCAAAGAACCGAAATAGCACAGGCAAGTACAGAGGTAGGATAGCGGCGGCAGACAAAGTGCAACAGATGCCATGTGCCTGCAGGATGCACTGCAGGCAATAGTAGGTGCAACGTGCAGAAACAGGAAGGTAAGATGCAAAGCCAAGCCAATGCAGGCAAGGGCAATGTAACAGCAAAGGCAACAGCGTTGCAGTTGCAACGGTAAACCACGGAAGATAATCCACAGATACGTTCACACAGACACACCCAATGACATCACCGGGTGTACAGCACAACAGTATAAAGTGTGAATGCACATAACACACAGCGCGATTTCCCAAACGCTGCCCGTAGGGTGTAAACAGACGGGGAACTTTTAATATGTATATGTTGGGTGCCGCCGTGGCCGTGATGCATCGGTATGTGTCAAAGACAGACGGAGTTGCGGAGGACGGTGCCGACAACTACCGTAGGCCTCACAGGAGAAGGAGAGTGTTCAGACCAAGGGTGACCTACCAGGGGATGCAAGACCTGGAGATAGTAGAGCGCTACAGGGTGGACAGGGACACGTTACAGCAAATAGTGGAGCTGTGCTGGCCACGCCTGAGAACAAGAGACAACAGAGGGAGCCCATCCCAGTGGACACAAAGGTATGTGTGAGCTTGCGAATACTGGCTACAGGTACCTTTCAAAGGCCAACCGGGGATATAATGGGCATCTCACAGGCATCAGCATCCAGGGTACTACACCAGTTCCTGGATGCCATGTTACGACATGCCCATGAGTACATAAACTTCCCCAGATCTCAGGAGGAGTTGGCTAGCAATATGCGCCGCTTCCACCGTGTGGCACAATACCGGAGGTACTGGGTGCGATAGACTGTACGCACATAGAAATCAAGTCACCATCCGGGGAGCAGGGTAGACGCTACATAAACCGCAAGGGATACCCCTCCATCAATTGCCAGGTTGCGTGCAATGCGCAGGGCATTATCATGGATGTGTGTGCTGGCAGCCCTGGAAGCTACCACGACTCCCATATCTGGCATGCCTCACAGCTGTATCAGGTATTCGCCAGGGGGGACATCACACAAGGTCACCTTGTGGGTGATGCTGGCTATGCACTGGAGCCGTGGTTGATGACACCCATCAGAAATGCACACACACACATGCAAGAACGCCATAATGAGGTACACGCACAAACTAGAATAATCATAGAGCGTGTGTTTGGGATGTTGAAATCACGGTTCCGGTGCTTGGATACATCCGGTGGAGCCTTGCAGTACTCTCCAGGCACATGTGCCCACATATTCATAGTATGTTGTATGCTACACAATATGATTCTGCGGAAACAGCTGCTGCAGGGACATAATGCTGGAGGGCACCAAGCCCGCCACAACTGCCAAGGCAAGCACAGGCACAGGGCGTTCAGCGCCATGAACACACTGTGCCAGCCCCAGTAGGTAGATGGGCGTGCCCAATATGCCTACGCCCTGGCAAAGAGGGAACGATAGCACATACTTTGACAGTGTAGGCCCCATGGACTGACACCTCCTTACCTGCACACACAGTAAAATGGACGCCACACAAACATGTCCGCCCGTAATGTGTACCGTATGTGCGGACCTATGTGAGTCCAACAAAGGCACCACCCAAACACTGCGCACCCAATAGCCAGCAGAGCATGGAACGCCAACACCTCGACCGCCGCGGCTCTACAGCAGACGGCATAGCCGTATGCTGCCACTTTCGCCAAGCCGACTACATATGTACTTATGTGCATACACAGATATGGAAATAGATATCAGTACACACGTAGAAATATATGTACACATACACAGATATAAAGTACAACAGGTTAATATGGAACCCAGGGATGCAAGTCGACAGATAAGTAAGACGTGATATCTCCACATAGTAAACAGAGTGAACGACAACCCGATCATCCGGGAGGGTGGCCAGAGCAGGGAACGCCAGTCATGGAAATGTCAACCTGCATCAATGTATATCCGTGGGTCGGGATGATCACCAGGCCACTGTACAGTAACGGGATATGTGCGTGTCATATCCATAGGATATGACTGCGGAGGTACACACGCGGCCCGGCCAATGTAGGTATTGTGTTCAACCATCGGTGCGGCGGCAATCATACCTGTCAAGTGTATGCGTCATTATGAGGAGCGTGCCTCATCTGGGGTCTAAAATAGTTCATGTTCATGAAGTTCCTCAAAGTTCAACATTGAAATAGTCTGTCACACACTCATTGTTAGGAATATATAAATGAAACCTGGTAAATAGAAAGTAATCATATGAATTCATCAAAGGTTCTTCCTTGTAAGTAAATCAGCATATTTCAACCATCCTATGACCCTCTTAGCTGAAGTTGTTAGTAAGCCATTAGTATGTGTTCCACATTTTGCCCATTTGTTACACATTATGAAGGTGTGTGTTCCTCATCTTGGAAATGGAAGGTTGAGAGCTACGGCGGGAATATGTGTATGTGTGAGGTGAGTTTGTCGTGTGTTCCGCTGCGTGTGTGTAATGTGTGTGCCACTGTAAAATGTGTATGTAGGTGACATGTCACAGGTGGAGTGGAATAGCATGCGTAGGCATACAGTACAGGAACCATAGGCGTATGTATAGCAGTGCCCACAAAGTAGTATTGACAGCCCCTCAGTGGCTAGGTGCGTGGCGACGTAAAACGATGCTAAGCGGAAATGTCCCAGAATGTACCACAGGACCATAGCCAACAGGAGACGCAAAGGATGCATGTACAAACTATGACCGCATGTATGGCGGCCATATGGTAGACTTAACAAGACATGTCGGCAATGTTACACAGCATCAGGCATGTACGGCGAAGATACGCTTGTGTCATCCCGGCACCGGTCGTGGCCACGTACCGACACGTAAATCCCGCAGTGTGTTCCACGACTGTTAAGTAAGCAAGCGCCACACGAATAGGAGGCAACTGGTAGCATACAGGCCGTTCCAAGTACAGGACCACAATCACCGTAACTATCAGTGATAAAATGCCAATGGATAGTAGGCACGTACGAACATCCGCCGATATATAGCCGATGTGAAGGAGGAATACATGCAGGAAGCACACATGCAGGCGATACGGACACCACACGACATCAACAAAACAAACACTCCCAGAACAACAGACAGGTAACCTGCAGCAAGCAGGGATGGAGCACACACACAAGCATATCGTGTATGTATAAATGCAAGACCCACACCCCGTACCCGTCACCCACATCCGCAGATATACCCCATCGCACATATCAAAGGGATACCAGCCGAAACCATAGCAAACACATACAGGCAGTCAATGACAGTGGCATACCTGCAACAAGCCGCGTGGGAAACACTAGCAGCAGCCGATGCTTCCCTGCATCCGTTGTGTACAGGAATATAACAGCTATGTTACACATCTAAATGCACAACGCCATCGACAGATGCCGCCAGGACACGGACACCCACATGTCGAACAAAATATCATACCCAACACACACAATCCACGGCTAACAACACAGCGATATGTACCTGACACCACACATAGCGGATGTAGTCACACAAACATGATACAATACATACCATCCCCACGAAGGTAGTGCAAATAACCAACGGCCACACGAGGAATGAACCATGGCCTAGTTTCGCGCGTAACGTACGAATGGAGGAGGATCACCGGTGATATGCGCATAAGTACACACCGAGGAACAGCTATTGGCGTGATGAACCCACATGCCACAGGTGATGACGAATAAAAGGAAGACTCCCTGGATATTCAAACCGTATGTTCATACCAAACACATACTGAATCCAAAGCAGGCAAGCAAGCAAGCAAGCAAGCAAGCAGAAGATATTTACGCATACAGAAGCAAAGGCCGGAAAGGTATGTTGAACCCACGATATGTACTGTTGTGTAACGCATGATACGTATGACGAATCTGCACTGTATGTGAACGATGTGTGTAAGTAAAGATACCTGTCCATCAGGCAGACAGTGGTGAAAGGTGGTTATGTAATGCTAAGCCGCGGAGCATACCAACGTCTGTGGACAACGTGTGCACAGCAGTGGGACAACATGTACACAGCCGGGATAACCCAAGGTCCCCAATAGGGATTTCAAACACAGAACAATGACACCACCCACTCTGATGCTGTCAGTGGATATCGAACAATGAAGTGCCACAGCAGGGGATAGGACATGTATGTATAGTGTCACAGCACACATGTGCATGGGCATATACCGTCGATGCCATACGGAATGTGCGCACGACGTGCACGTATCCCTCGCAGTAGGAGTGACGATGTCAATTATGTGTAATGCAAAGCTGTCATGATGGATATGTTCAGAAATCATAGACAGCATCACAGGCATAGCATGCATGATGGAGGAATGGACTAATGTTATGTACATAAACAGGATATGTATGGCCTGCACATATGGGACAGAGTAGTAGCAGAATAGGTACCGAAATGGAGTGAACAGCAAGTAACCATGTGCAAGCGTTCCGTAGCAGGTGCAATGTGTGCAACAATGATGTCCGGCAGGGCCGTGTGTAAACATATGTGCAATGTACACAGTAGTGTCAACCCCCCCCATGGTAGTGTCCACTGAACGGCAGAGGTGGATGTCAACTGTATGTTTATACAGTACTTCCGCTGTGGTGGTAGCATGGGTCTGTGTCACCCTACCAGTAAGGGAGCTATCACATGAGTAGTGACACAGTGTGTCCCTGTAGGAAGTGCACAGGACCTATGTCCCACAGCACGGTGTGTGTCCAGTCTGTGGAGGTCACACAGACGCCCAGGCTGAGCAATGTGGCATGTGTGCACACATGCAGGAGTGCCCTCCCACTGCCCACTGCAATCGCCATGTAGGAGTACTACATGCATCGGTAATGTGGAGAACATGGCCCATGGCAGAGTAGAGGACACCCCTGTGTTAGTGGTATGCAGGTGAGCACAGATGTGTTTCACGACTGTCATTTGCATATGTAAACAGTCTGAGCCGGGCAGACATCACGGCATGACTATACTGAGACATGTAAAGGTGTATCCATTGTGTAAGGTACACCACATATGTGGTATTGTAACACTGCCCGCGTGTACATGTGTGTATGGCACAGGTACAAGGGCAACCAATGTATCAGCCACACATACGGTCCAGAAATGCATGGCCCTGCACATGTGTACCCACGCCATAGTGGAATATGGCAACCACAGCACCATGTGGGGCATGTGTGTGTACAGCAACCATGTACAATGTGATATGCATGTAGAGGGACAGTATCCATGTGATACACAGTGCATGACTGTCACTATGCAAAGGTGATGTGTATGCACTATGTGTGATGTAACTGATGCAATGATATCCACATGATATATCTGCCACACTGACACCTGTATGGTTGTTAGCAATATGACTAGGATGAGCTAGAATGCTGCCAGGTATGTAGATGTGGTATATGTAGGCATGGACAATACTCTGTGACAGCATGTAGTGTATGTAAGTAAATAGTGAGCATGAGGGCCACATGACTGAGGACTGTGCAATGTCACATGTACCTGACTTGTTGTAGTTAGCATGATATGCCCTGCACCACTGTGTGACCTGTACAGGAGGCACATGGCCTAACATCCTGAGACATGGGGTACGATGTGATGCTGGATGCGTACATTGGCAATACCATAAAGTGGAATGGCGCTGAAGGGCAAAGAGCGGATAATGCCTGATTTGATACCATCTGTACCACACCAACCACCCATGCAATGGTATGACAGGTGGCCAGCATGTGGATGTGGTGTGCTGTGGCGCACAGAAGCCCAACAAGGGTGCCAGTACAGGCATCGAGGTCGTCAATGAGTGTGTGAAGCATGTATGTGAGGATGTGGCCCAGTGCCATACTGAATGGCCCAGTCATGGGTGTACAAATGCAGCCCAATACGTGCAATGCAGTACCACCCATGTGTAGTGTGATAGATGTGGTAATGTGGTGGTCAGGGTACACAACGTACATGAACGGGCTAGCAGTCAATGCAGTGTGCTGCTGCAGAGACATGTAACAGCCAGGTTGGCGGGATACAACTACTACGGAGATTGGAGGTGACATTGGGACCGTGTTCTAGGGCATAATGTGTGCATGGCAGTACTATGTATGTGTCCACAGGGTTAACACAATGTCCAGCCATGGATTGGAACCCTGTAGTGAGTGAGACTGTGTATTGTTGGTAGGTACCCCATTGGCAGGCACGATGCCAGCAACATCTGTGTCGGCAATGCCTGCATGAGTGTTGTATGCTGCATTGAATGTGGATGTAGCCAAACAGCAGAGACATACCACCACACTGCGTGAGGGCCCACACTGCAATCTATGGCAGTCATGTGTAGGTAGCTATCTGTGGAGTATGTGATGCACCATGACGACACACCATGACTGTCAGGTGACACACCACACACATGTGAAAGTATGTACCATGCAACAGCCAGCACATGTGCCCATACAGCACATGTGCATGGAACAGGCATATCACTGTGGCGTCTGTGAAAAGGCCAGTACCACCATGTCCCTGTGTGGAATAGCATGGTCCCTACCACTGCGTAAATGTAGCGGAAGTGCACTGTGATATGTGTCGGCATGGTCACGTAGACTGTCCATCGTACGGGGTGCCATGCCATCAACTACCTCTGTCAGTGGATGTCAGTAGTACCGGCTGTAGAGCGTATGTACCATGCATGCTGCGATGGTCGTGTGTCTAGGGTGTGGCTAGTAGGGCTGAGAAGCATGGATGTTCAGCAAACAGAGGGGGGATGTCTGTAGGCATAGCACACAGACACATGGAGGTTTGGTGCATGCCGAGGGTAGTGTAGGTGTGGTATGTGTTGTGTAATGTGTCACCCAGCTATGTGTACTGCATGGCCAAGCATGTGTGGGTACATGCAAGTCCATACCAGGGAAGTGTGTGATGCTGTCAATACATGGCAGTAGCAACTGTCCTACGTGCAATGTACAGTATGCCAACACGGCTAGCATGTAACCTGTGGTGTACAGTGTATTCACCGTCGTGTGTCACAATGCGTGTGGTCACGAACATGGGTATCTGAACATGGATTACTCATGATGCAATGTGTCTCGGGAATATACAGTATGTGTGTAAATCACTGTGTTGTGTGGGAACCACCCACCCGTGTGTGATGCAGTCCAGGTATGTGCCTGGGAGGTATGATCTGTGTACAATCTGGACTGGCAGGTGTGCCGTGTAGGGCATGGAGGCAGGTCCCAGGCACTGCAGATTAATGACATGCGCGCCGTACTGTGTGTGCAGTGCTTGTGTACAGCACAGTGGAGGGTGTAAGCATTGTCACACATCACTGCATGCTGTGCCTACCTGTGACAGCCCTGCCGGAGACAGACATGTGACAGTGCTGCACAGGCAGCATAGCATGTGAAGATGGACATGTGGGCTGCACACCTTAGGCAGATGTCCACAGGTCATGTGTGCCACGGTAGTGTGTTTGAACACGACTATCAGACTGGACAAACGCCACATGCCTGCATAAGTACAGTATGACCATAGTCAACAGTCCCAGTGACAGAGTAGGGCAATGTCCAGTATCCCTGCGCGCAGACCACTGGCTACTGGACTCCTGGCTAGACACACACATCCGGAGGGTTAATTCACCATTGAGCCATCACATGTGCCAGTCCATGTGGGCCGTACAATGTCATCACAGGGTGGCCCCAATAGCAGGTGGCAAGGCAGACACGGTGTACCAGGTGATGTCTCATGTGTGCATATGTCGAGTAGCACAGCTGTTCACATGTCTGCAACATAGTGGTGCACGATGTATACTGTTACAGGATGTATGGAACTGCACTGTCACCCACTACAGGGCCATCTGACACAGGTGTGTTGTGACAGGTGTAACTCATGTTTGCACAGGATACACACTGCTGTTGTAGGCAGCCATGCTGGTGGCTACCAGTGATATATGCAGTGGTCATACAGACATACCGCACACAGTGTTCATGCCGTAATGTCCATAAATGCGTGGACGATGTGCTGCTATGTGAATGTAGGTGTGTGTTGTGAATGTCACATCCAGATGACACCATCTGGCGCAGTCATGGTCGTAAACACCATTACACACATCTACAGCAGTCAGAACCCAGTCCTGACAATCAGTCAGTCACCCTCGTACTGTGTGACATATGTGCACATGGTGGAACACCTCCCACTGTCATCTAAGATGGCTACATGATGGCTGGAATGTGCTGTGGAAATGTACAATGCTGGTAGGCCAATGAAGTACCTGGAATCACACACAGTACGCTATGGCAGCCATGTTAACCATGCACAACAATGACCGGCCAACAGACACAAACAATGCATTGACACATGGAACATGTGCACATGACAACCCCCAATTAGGTATGTTGCACATATTGATGTACAATTGTCATCTATGGCCATAGCATGGATGCAGACGCACATACCCCACAGGTAGTACCATGTGATGTAGGTAGGGGGGCATTGCTCGTGTACATGTGACAGTAGGTGTACAGACACATGTGCTGCATAGCCGTCATGTAGGGTTAGCTGTGGCATGTGACCGCTGGACATGCCCGTACAATTGACCATGTCCCACAGGAGATGTATGTGTGCACCACATGTGATGTGCTGGCAACAGGCTGTGATGTGTACGGCCGCCGGTGTACCTGTGTGACATTGTCTGTGATGGGTGCAAAGGCATATAGTATCGTCTTGCATGGCCACAAGCCCCACATAGGTGCATAGCCTGAACATACAATACAAGGAGTGTGTGGGATGATAGCAACCCACAGGTGGAGATGGGTACGGATGGCAGCCCACAACCACATGTGTGTGTACGGTGTTCATGTCCATGACACATGAGCATCTGAGAGGCTAGCGTTACAGCTGTACAGGGTTGCATGCATATATGTTCAGCAACATCCCTGTATGTCCCACCACTGGCCTGTGGACCGATGGACACCAACCAAATGTGCGGATATGACATGTGCACAGCACATCACAGATGCCTACTGTAGAACAGGCCTACCGTGTAGACATGTGCACAGTAGGTCTGCGCCAGCTGCAGTCAAACACGTTATGTGCTGAACCACAGCAATAGTCCAGGCAATGCCACAGATGGACGTGCATGCATCTGTGTATGTATGTCTGTGAATGCCTCCGGCATAGCAATATAGCTGTGTCACTGTTGTGAACAACAATATGAATGGGTTGTATGTGTGAGGGGTGCGTCATACGTGTATGGTCAGATCGACGATACCATCTGTGGGCCTGCTATGTGAACATCCCTGTCCCCATACATGGATACCTATGCTGTGCCCAACACCACATTCACAGAGGGAGGGATGGTGGTGTGTAGTGCAGCAGCAGACATGGGGGTGGCAGCAGGCACTGGATGTACACATATGTGGTACCCACATCAGTGCAGGCAGCCATCCATGTGCACGGGATAGCGGTGTGTGTCCACATACAGCACTGTGTTGATCAATATACCAGCACATAGCACCTGCCAGGGCTACAGTGTATGCATGGATGTGTGATACCTGCATGCACCAGACACACCCTCAGCAAGCAGCGTACAGCATACCTCGCTTGAGGACAGTGTCCACACCATGGTGATAGACATGTTGAATGTCCATATACACACAGCAATGACATATGGAATGGACAGCCACCCTGCCAATACCGTCAACCCCCAGGTGGATCACAACCCAGTGCCATGTATGTGGCATACCCTGCCATATCATGCAGACTTGACCAGCAAGGCTGCATGAGCTATCCTGATCCTACATGGTGCAATGGACAAAAGGCACTCTCACTATCAACCATACACAGCAGTAATGTGGCGGTGATGCACCCTGTCGTGTTACAGGTGCTGTGTGATGCTCTGCACAATGTGTGTGTACATGCTATGCATGGCCTTTCCTGCTAATGTGTCATGGTTACACATTGCCCCATGTCTATCACATGTGCAACACAGGTGAGCTGTGGCAAGTTGTCCAACACCCGTACAGTGCTGTGTGGAAGTACATGGCACAACACATGCATGTGCAGGTGTCCATGTGTATGTGTACAGTGCAGCTGCTGGCGTTCACAATGGACACAGGCGTGATGTGTACTGACATATACACAGCGTCCAGGTGCACAGAAGCACCGGCGTCACATGGGGCCCTATGGCACGTGAAATGGAGATAGGTGCAGCCAGGTACACATGTCCACAGCAGGCTAACATCTACATGATGCGTGTACAGTGTGATGGGGTGGCACACAGATATGATGTGACACCCACTGCTCAATGGTGTGAAGCCAAAACATCGGCTGTGTCACTGCCACGATGCCTTTCACAGATTACTGTGCAGATGTCGTACATGTCATAGCAATGTATTTCCAACAGTATGCCAGCACAGCAGTGTGAATGTGACCTGCCACCATCATTATGTCTTCCAGATAATGCCACGTTCCCGGCTTCCACCTTTCAGTCGACAGGAGGAGGAGGTGATAATCCCATACCTCCATACTAACCACAACGTGCTATTCAGCCATGTGCCACAGCAGGCACAGGAACGACAGGAGATGTGGGAGGAGATGTGCAGGAGGGTGAACAGCCTGGGCGGATACAACCGCACCTATCAGCAAATCCGCAGGCACTGCACAGACCTGATCCGGCATGCAAGACAGCATGCCGCTGCAATCGCCAGACAACAACTTGGGACAGGTGGTGGGCCACCAACCCAGCCCCCACTCGCAGCCACGGAGGAGCTACTGGCCAGTCTGGGGACACTCACGGAACAACACGCAGAAACACATGCGTCCATCATGGAGGTGGGTGTCTCCCGAACTATGAGCTTGGAGCCGCCTGGTAAGTCAGTGTTGCATGTTTGTATGATAAGCGACGTGGGTGTGGGTGTCATAGTACAACACATGATATAGCAATACATGCCAGGTATATGGCCACACAAGATGCAAACTATAGTATGCTATGTTGTGTTAGCAGACATGTGCATAGCACATGCTAACTCTGAATGCATGATGTGACATGCACAGTGCTGACCGTGGAGATAGTAATGGCTAATGTGTATACCTTTGTGTAATCCCTTTACAGAATGCGTCTGGCGTGTCGCAAGGACAAGGGTCTGTTGCAGGTAAGTCTGTTGCTAGTCAAAGGCATGATCTGGTGTATTGATATTCCCCATGTGTCCAGGCATGACATGCTCACCTGTGTGTGCCCCAGTCACGGTATACAGGTTGCACCACCCGACACACACACCACCCATGTACAGTAGATACAACCGTTAGCGTAGAGTGGCATGACACCACACAACCTATTGGTGTGTTACGTGCATTCAGCTATGCATACAATGGTGTAGGTGTTCCACAATGGCTGCATGTGTAGTATGCATTGGTATGCCTGTGCAGTATGCACACAGTACCACATAGTGAGCTGTGATCTGGCCAGAGCACAGGTGTTACCAATGTGACCTATGCCCCTGCATCGGGTGCTGCGTTGTGACATGGCACATGCCATGTCCCATGCATGTGGATGTCTGGCTGCAGCATTGTCACACCATGACATGACCTATGCACAACATAGCAGACATCCACACTGTCTGCATATCCGTAGGGAATGTGACACCTCACACTAGTATGGTTGTATGTCACATGGGCCACCACAGGGCCGTGTGCGATGTCCACCACACACAATTGTCAATGACCCAGACAGACAAGGCCATGGTCGATACCTACAGGCATGTTGCCACACAGCACATCCACAGTGGGTAGTCACCGTTGCACCCTGTACACACATAGTGGGTTCATCACTGTAGTGGACCCCCTGGACATCCGATGTAGTACACCAGTGACATGGAATGCCTCTCCACAGCTACTACAGGTGCCTCCAATGTCCACCATATATGTGCTGCTGAGCAGCTGAACTGACTTACAGACATGGCAATGTAATGCATCCAGGTCACGCATCGCACAGACACATAACTGTGTCCTGCTACTGTGCAGTGGCACAGAGCCCGTACTCCACACTGTATAGCTATGTACACAGCTCACAGCAACCCGTACCTGCACAGACATCCCTGTTACCCATACATTGTATCTGTAGACTGTACACATAACACTGCACCGTGACAGCCGTTGTGATGTGATGCATGCGGTGGGACACCATCGTCACATGTCCACATGATACCGCACATGTTTGCGGTGTACATTACATAGTGTCGGCAGCCATGTGTACTGTCAACTCGCCCGTCGCTTCTGCGGTGTATCACGCTGATGCATGCAAACTACCATGAATGTGTGTACTGCATGCCTACTAAAGACACCTGCCTGTTGTACTGTTCCACCAGACAGTGTACATACTGCCACTATGAATGTCTGGTCTGCATTCACTGGTCTGTGTTGTGTGAATGCTGCATGCCACCTGCATTATCACATGCATGATGTGTGTGTGTGTGTGTGTGTGTGTGTGTGTGTGTGTGTGTGTGTGTGTGTGTGTGTGTGTGTGTCTGTATTGTAACCGATGGTATGTCTTTGTATTGACAGGTGCTGTAGGTGAGTTCCCCTCCTGCGGTCAATCTGATGCTAGTGTCCCCACAGATACTAGTGGTGATGACCATGTGCATGAGGCACAGGCAGGGTTGTCACAGGCAGACACTGTGCCAATGGAGAACATCACACTTACGTCCCTTTCAACCCCGCTCACGGTTCAGATGCCGACACCCCAACACCGTTGCCCACAGATGACGGTCAGTCAGCGTCTGTTGGCACCGATCAGGAATGTGTGGTGGCTGCAGAAGGTGTGGGTACACACGATGTTGCCAGTGTAAGGACTGGTGCAGTGCCACGCAGGCATGTGGCAGGTGCTGCTCGTAGGGGGAGCACCGCTAGACATACACCTGCCGTACAGGGTGCAGCAGCTGGTATAACCAGACGCATGTTCCAGACTGTAATGGCGAGCGCGAGCGCGTGCGAATGGCAGAACCAGGAAGGGCAGAGGCTGCAGAGGTCTGCAATCCGTACCTTGAATGACAACATCCTGGCATTGGCGAATGCACAACAGCATCTTGCCGATGTTCTGGATAGGAGATTGGGTGACATGGCTGGGATCCTCGACCGAGGCATGGCCATCCTTGAGCGTGCGCAGTCCGTGCAGGAACACCAGGTAGGGGTGAGACATAGGGCACGTGGGCGTTGGCCAGCAACACCACCTGGTGCAGGTCAGCATCTGCGTGCCACCTCCCATGCCCACCCAGACAGTGCTGGTAGCAGCAGCAGTGCAGCTGCTACTACACCATCCACACCAGGACAGAGCAGGCCCGCGTGGGCGTGGCCCTGGGCGGCAGGCGTAGAGCGCGTTTCCAGCGGACATGTGACATTGGAAGTGGACAGTCCGTACCTCCACCGGTCGTGCCCGTGCGACCCCCAGGCAGGCGGGTCACGTCGCCGGCAGACACAGTGAGCCATAACACCTGCACTGTACAGTCTGGGGCTGCCAAGCATACCCCGTGTAGGCATCACAGATGACTGAACTGTGTACACACAAACCCACACACAGCAAACACAACTGTAGGGCTCCACCACACCCACATGCAATCTACACAGTCATGCCCAGTCAATGCACAGGCCCTTACACACACATGATGTCATCCATTGGTACAGCCCATGCCTGTGGCACACATATCACCCTGTGCATATGATGAAGTCTCTGCCGCATAACTGTGAGCTACACCATCACTGCATGGTTAAGCTAACATATTCTGATGCACAGGGTGGACAAGATAGTGAGAGGTGTATGTGATACCTGTGTCCGCATAGTCGTGATGTTGTATGTTGTGGTGTGTGTGTATGGCTGGTGACAGGTGTGTATGTGATGTGGGTTGTGCACTGACATCATGCAGCAGACATACCATGCAGGACAGGTGCAGCATTCATTGATATGTGTACACAGTATGTGTGGTGGTTACATGTGTAGCACCATGTTGGTGCAGTTAACCCGTATGATACTGATGGTGTACTTGCGTGCCTACTGGGAGCACTGTAATTAGTTCCCCGCGTGTAGTAGTGGGGTACCCACAGGCATGTCTGGCAACATCAGCATAGCACAGGTACCCGCATCCGGCATGGACCCCTACATAGGTACATAGGCGCACATGAACGTAACAGGGTATGTGCCCTACGACATGTGTGGACCTAGCATGACTGTGTGTGGCTGCTAACACCCCTCAGGATGGGGATGCCACATCCATCAGTCCCCAGTCCCTGGTCTAGCAGTGACACACAGATGTTGCCTGGCGCATAACTATCGTCACACATCCACACGTCATTATTACTCCTGGACGAAGGCAGTCAGGGCCTTTCCTTCACATGGGCTGGCACTCCTCTCCGTGTTGTAGGGGGTGTCTGGCCGTTAACCCTGTTCCCCCAGCACGTCTCACTCATCTTTGTGTTGAGGTGTTTGACAGTCGCTTCTGTGCCCGTGTTTGCCTGGAGCCTGGGAGGTGGAATATGCCCATGTCACCCAGGTCAGACATGGCCGTGTATGCCAGGCACAGATCACCACAGAGCAGATGTGCTGTGAAGATTTACAGAGTCCCTTGGCCGTGCAGCTTGTGACATGTCTAGCACCGTCATCCCCGTCTTGTGGAACGTTTGCGGTCCTTCCGAGTACTGCAGGCGTCAGGTTGCTTCTGAGCCAGATGTGCCATTATGCGCAGTCATTGCTCTGGTGTGTGATGTGTACAGGGTACAATGAACACCCCTGATGTGGATGCGATTCCATCAGACCAGGAGGCCACAGTGGAATGTCTTCACACCCACATTGCCATTGTGTGTGTTGACAGAGGTTACCGACAGGTGTGGTAGCCATTTCCCTGAACATGTCCACCATCTTTAATGGCGTACCACCTACATGTGACATTGGGACGAACATGTCCTTCACACTGGGTAGGGCTGCACCTTCTCTGGCATGTAGTGGCAGGCCATGGCTCTGGCACCAGTTATACATGTCTATGACACCCTAGGTGGATGTCCGTGTCACATGGGGTGTTGGGTATGGTGGCCAGTGTGTAGTCATCTGCATACCTTGTCTGCCACACTCCCGTATGATTGTATGCACATTGGGCGTCGAATGCCGTATGGCGGGGCCCAGGACTGAGCCTGTGGGCCTCCAGTGGAGACCAGAGATGACTGTGACACGGCAAGGAACACCAACCCTGTGGTGTGACCTCCAACCTTTCTGAGAAGCATCGGGTGACATATGTCCCCACATGTATGCTGGCGAGCATTTCCATGAGTCCCATGTGGAGTGTGCTCTGAGCGCTACCACCAGGCTTGGTACTGTGAGCAAAGCTGCGTATCCCCATCAATGGCCTTGGTGACCACTCCAGACAGGACGAGCAGGTTCGGGAGGCAGGATCCGCACTTGACTATGTTGTTGTGGGTATGTCACGGTATTGGCTGTACACCGCTGTCTGTATCCATGGGCACCTATATGGACCTCCCCACAGCTTTGCAGACAAGGCTTGTCAAGCTGATAGGGTGTGGCTGTCTACAGTCCATAAGAGCACTACCCTGGCATAGTGGGCCCACAGATGCCATATGCCATCCATCGGGGACATAGCCCATAGTAAGGCTAACATGACACAGTGGCCGCGTGTGTGGGCCGAGGCGTCAATGAGGATGGGTAGCACATTGTAGGGACACCATCGGTGCCCATTGGTGCTGTGTCACCCGCCATAGAGATATGGGATCACTCCAGGCCATATGAGATGTTACGGAGGCTACAGTCTGGTGGGATGGATATGTCCCCTCTTGGGGGGGGTGGATGTGTGCATGGAACATGTCCGCTGGTTTGTTGACAATGTCTGTGGGTGCAGTGACCGTTGTACCATTCTGGACCATTTCCGGCCATGTCTGTGCGCCCACATCCATGTCCTTACCACAGTTAGGGAAGGCCCTATGGTTGCCTCATGTGCCCTCTGCAGTACCACTCCCTGGCGGCCGTGGATGATTGTATGTGTGGCCGTATGGTGACGCCGGTATGGATGGGAGATGGTATCCCTGGTACTGACATTACTCTGTCATGTATTAGCTCCAACTGGTGATGTACAGCTTGTCAGTGGCTGGGGTCCACCACACCATGTGCCTACCTGTGGTGGACAAGGTCCTGATGTCATCATGTTTGCCTGTTGCAGACATGCATGTGGGTGCTCAGAGAAGGCAGTCGTTAGGCGGTTGGCAGTCTGGCCTGTGTTCAACACTGGCATGGAGGACGTGTAGGGTACCACACGGTGCATTATGATGTGTGTGGTTTGTTGTGGAGAGGTCATCACTTAGGTCCCCCATGCCGGTGTTGGGTGCATGATGTGGATGACCAGTGGATCCACTATACGGTTTGGCATCACCATTGAGGGCTGTACATCCTGTGTGGGGCATATCCACACCATGTGTAATGGGCAGGACTGTCAGACATCCCCCCCCAGTGTGTATGGTACATGGCTGTTTAACAGTGGCCAGGTGTGAGAACACCTGGGACTGGTGGCGTAGTGTGTTGTGCCATGGGTAATGTTCCCAGGCTATGTATGGGTGGTTCATGTCACCCAATACAGCGCTGTTGAGAGCATGCACACTCACCAGTGTCCTCAGGACGTCTGTGCAGGTATCCTGTGTTTGGGAGGGTTGTCTGTAGCTTGCAACAAACTGTAGGCCAGTCATACACATGGTTAGTGCACCTAGATATTCCCGCTGCAACGGACATGTCTGTGGCATGGCGGGTTTCTGTTGTGTGGCTGGACACACAGACTGATCCCACATTCCGCCACCCATGCCGTCGCACCATGTGTATGCATGTCTGCTCTGGCCCGAGTCTAAGTGTCTGGGGATACCCAGTAGGCAGTGATCTAGTGATCAGTATTCACTTGTTACTCCCGAATACTGCACTAACGTCTTGCTGTACGCGACAGGCGACCTTGAGATGCTAACAGGCTGCGTGACTACGCACTCTGACCTAAATCCGATCGGGCACATTGCCTCAAAATGATACCACGTGGGGTATGCCTCCTCAGAGCGCCCTGCTCAGTTAATTCGGTATCGGGTTCTGTTAATGCTTCATACTGTTGTGAATTCATGTAGATACGCGTGGGTTCTCCGTCCCTTGTGTGTGTGTGTGTGTGTTTGTGTGTGTGTGTTTCCAGCTGCCTCTGCGAATGAACATGCTTTTAGACGCTTCGCAACACATACCTTGGCTATTGGCAGCTTTTGTCTTGCGGGTGACGTCAGCAGCCTACAAGTATGCCTCTGACAACACTCTGCTCAGTAAACTCGGTAGCGCGTTCTGTAAATGCTTCATACTGTAGTGAGTTCATGTAGATAGGCCTAGATTCGTCTCCCGTCTCTTTCGTCTGTGTGTGTGTGTTTCCAGCTGCCTCTGCGACTGAACATGCTTTTAGACGCTTCGCAACACATACCTTGGCTATTGCCAACTATTGTCTTGCGGGTGACGTCAGCAGCCTACAAGTATGCCTCTGACAGCACTCTGCTCAGTAAACTCGGTAGCACGTTCTGTAAATGCTTCATACTGTAGTGAGTTCATGTAGATAGGCGTAGGTTCGTCTCCCGTCCCTTCCGTGTGTGTGTGTGTGTGTGTGTGTGTGTGTGTGTGTGTGTGTGTGTGTGTGTGTGTGTTTCCAGCTGCCTCTGCGAATGAACATGCTTTTAGACGCTTCGCAACACATACCTTGGCTATTGGCAGCTTTTGTCTTGCGGGTGACGTCAGCAGCCTACAAGTATGCCTCTGACAGCACTCTGCTCAGTAAACTCGGTAGCGTTCTGTAAATGCTTCATACTGTAGTGAGTTCATGTAGATAGGCCTAGGTTCGTCTCCCATCCCTTCCGTGTGTGTGTGTGTGTTTCCAGCTGCCTCTGCGAATAAACATGCTTTTAGACGCTTCGCAACACATACCTTGCCTATTGCCAACTATTGTCTTGCGGGTGATGTCAGCAGCCCACAAGTATGCCTCTGACAGCACTCTGCTCAGTAAACTCGGTAGCGCGTTCTGTAAATGCATCATACTGTAGTGAGTTCATGTAGATAGGCCTAGGTTCGTCTCCCGTCCCTTCCGTCTGTGTGTGTGTGTTTCCAGCTGCCTCTGCGACTGAACATGCTTTTAGACGCTTCGCAACACATACCTTGGCTATTGCCAACTATTGTCTTGCGGGTGACGTCAGCAGCCTACAAGTATGCCTCTGACAGCACTCTGCTCAGTAAACTCGGTAGCGCGTTCTGTAAATGCTTCATACTGTAGTGAGTTCATGTAGATAGGCCTAGGTTCGTCTCCCGTCCCTTCCGTGTGTGTGTGTGTGTGTGTTTCCCGCTGCCTCTGCGAATAAACATGCTTTTAGACGCTTCGCAACACATACCTTGGCTATTGCCAACTATTGTCTTGCGGGTGATGTCAGCAGCCCACAAGTATGCCTCTGACAGCACTCCGCTCAGTAAACTCGGTAGCGCGTTCTGTAAATGCATCATACTGTAGTGAGTTCATGTAGATAGGCGTAGGTTCGTCTCCCATCCCTTCCGTCTGTGTGTGTGTGTGTTTCCAGCTGCCTCTGCGAATAAATATGCTTTTAGACGCTTCGCAACACATACCTTGGCTATTGCCAACTATTGCGGGTGATGTCAGCAGCCTACAAGTATGCCTCTGACAGCACTCTGCTCAGTGAACTCGGTAGCGCGTTCTATCAATGCTTCATACTGTAGTGAGTTCATGTAGATAGGCGTAGGTTCGTCTCCCGGCCCTTCCGTGTGTTTGTGTGTGTGTGTGTTTTTGCAGCTGCCTCTGCGGATGAACATGCTTTTAGACGTTTCGCAACACATACCTTGCCTACCAGCGGACATTCCTGTACGGTTGTTGCCACCCACCTGTACATGTGCCTCTGCTGGTGGTGTGCTCGGTGGTCCACGTAGCACATAGCATACCTGTGTTATGCGTTTGTGCTGGGGTTTGTGGGGGTGTGGTCACCCATGAGTACCACATGTGTGTGTGTGTCCAAGCTCCCAGCTGCATGGAGTTCACTCGGTATGGCTTTGAGGTTTCGTGAACACCCATATCCTGGAAAATTGCCATCCTTGTGTTTCTGGATGGCGGGCCGCCAGCTCGTGTACTGCTTGTGTGCTTCTTCTGGTCGGCGACCTCCGTGGCGTGTTCTTCACGTGTACCCTACTATGGTGTGGTGGGGTGCTGCTGTACCATTACACTCCACGGGCCTGCGGATGTGCCGTGTGTATCTCTTTCTTTGTATATCTATGTACCTATGTTTGTGCCACAGCATACCATACATGCCGCTGCTCTCCCCATGGACAGCTGTCTTCCCCATGTAGCATATTTGCACGGCTGACACATATAACTGGCTAGTGCGTTGCATATCCACACATTGTCCATGCACTGTCCGTATTCGGAACACCTCATAGACATCTGCTGGATTACATGGCAGACAGCTA
>NC_056746.1:1024180151-1024201754 GCF_019279795.1 Protopterus annectens | reverse complement strand
TGTGTGTGTGTGTGTGTGTGTGTGTGTGTGTGCGTGTGTTTGTGTATGTGCATGCATGTGTGCAATACTGTGTGTGTGTGTGTGTGTGTGTGTGTGTGCGTGCGTGTGTGGGTGGAGTCTTGAGTGCGGCGTGTGTGGCTACCTAGCGTGTCGTGTGTGTGTGTGTGTGTGTGTGTGTGTGTGTGTGTGTGTGTGTGTGTGTGTGTGTGTGTGTGTGTGTGTGTATGTGTAATGTGTGTAGGTGGATGTAGGTTACCTTATATGCGTATGCAATAATAATGTGTGTGTGTGTGGCATGCGTGTACATGTGCATGTGTGTGTGTGTGTGTGTGTGTGTGTGTGTGTGTGTGTGTGTGTGTGTGCGTGTGTGTGCGCGTGTGTTTGTGTATGTGCATGCATGTGTGCAATACTGTGTGTGTGTGTGTGTGTGTGTGTGTGTGTGTGTGTGAGTGTGTGCGTGCGTGCGTGTGTGGGTGGTCTGTGGTGCGTGCGCGTGTGTGCAATACCAGCATGTCTTGATGTGTGTGTGTGTGTGTGTGTGTGTGTGTGTGTGTGTGTGTGTGTGTGTGCATGTGTGTGTGTATGTGTGTATGCGTGTGTGTAGGTGGATGTGGTACGCACTTACGTGCTGTGTAGTACGCGTGTGCATGTGTGCATGCATGTGTGTGTGTGTGTGTGTGTGTGTGTGTGTGTGTGTGTGTGTGTGTGTGTGTGTGTGTGTGTGTGTGTGATCATCATCATCCCCCTTTTTCCCATTTTCTACATGGGGTCAGGGTATCGTGTTAACTCCCGCCATTTCTCTTTATTCAATGCAACACTTCTGCATCTTCGACACTCATGCCTGACTGTCGCTCATCTTCTTTCATGCAATCCATCCACCTCTTTGTTGGATGTCCTCGTTTCCTCTTACTTTCTTCCTGTCTGTTCCAAATCTTCTTCACCAGATTGTCTTCTGCTATTCTGCACATGTGTCCGAACCACCACAATCTTTTCTCTTTAATCTTTTCTGCAATTGGAGCTACTTTGCCTTCTGCTCTTGTGTCCTTATTTCTTTGTCTGTCCCACCTGAAACTCTATGCTAGTTGGCTGCAGTCCCTCTGATGCTAGCGTTGACATCTTAATTCACCCCTCTCAAATACTGTACTTTAAACTATTTATCTGTTCCACTATATTCCCTTTTATCTCAATTCTCAGCTTTTTCTGATTTCCCCAGTACCACTGTCTTATCTCTACTTAGTTTCATCCCATGTGCCTTCAGTTTTGCATTCTATTCCCTATCCTTTGCTGAAGTTTTTGCTCAGAGTCTGCCTGTAATGCCACATCCTCTGCATACGGCATCTTTGTTGATCTGTCCCCTCTGACCTCTTTGCTAATGTTGTCCATCACCAGTATGAACAGCAGTGGGCTCAGATATGAACCCTGGTGCATACCGACTCCCACTGGGAACCCCTCTGTGAGACCTAAGACTGCTCGTATTTGAGTCATTGGGTCCTTGTACATAGCCTGCACTAATTCTACTAATGGTTCTGGGACTTTGAACGACCACAATACTGCCTTAATCAGCTTTCTTGGGACTTTGTCATATCATTTCTCCAAGTCTAAGAAAGCCCATATGGACTCATTCCTTATCTCTAGCTTCTTCTCAACTATCAGTCTCATTGCAAACATCGGGTCAGTTGTTCTGCATTCTGAACTGAGTCCAAACTGATCATCTACCATCTTACATTCTACTACTCTGTGTATCCATTTATTAATCACACTTACCAAAGCTGTCATGCAATGTGATAGGAGTTAGATGCCTCTGTACTGTCCACAGGCATTAGTATGCTTATTCTCCAGTCATCCGGGATATGCCTTTCTCTCCACACTGCTATGAGTATCTCAGGAGCCATTTTTCCCCTGTCTTACCCAGCATCTTTATCATATCTGCTGTGACCTCGTCTGAGCCTGCTACTTTTCATGACTTCATTTTTCTTAGTGCTATCCTTACTTCTTCTAGGGTGGGCTCCACTTCTTCTCCCATCATAGATCATTTTTAGAGCAGTACAGCTTCTGTGGGGTTTTCGTCATTCAGAAGTTGATGGAAATATTCCTTCCATCTGCCTTTGATGTCCTCTGGAATGGTGATCAGGTTATTGCTGGCATCTCTTATGAAAGGTGTCTGGCTATCTTCTTTATCTTTCTGTCTTTGCCTTGCAAACTGATATACTGATATAGTTTCTTTGTGCCACCTATTGAGTCACTTTTAGAGTGCCTCTGATGTTGGTGCGTGAGTGTGTGTGTGTGTGTGTGTGTGTGTGTGTGTGTGTGTGTGTGTGTGTGTGTGTGTGTGTACGTGCGTGCGTGCGTGCGTGTGCATGCGTGTGCATGCGTGTGTGTGTGTGTGTGTGTGTGTGTGTGTGTGTGTGTGTGTGTGTGTGTGTGTGTATGTATGATAAAATAGGTGCATGTATGCAAGCATGTCTATGTGTGTGCATGCATGTGTGCATATGGTATAATAGGTGCACATGTGTGTCTTATATGTCTTGTATGTCTTGTAGCTATGCATGTGTGTGTGTGTGTGTGTGTGTGTGTGTGTGTGTGTGTGTGTGTGTGTGTGTGTGTGTGTGTGTGTGTGTTCTCTCTTCTGCTGCTCTCTGCCATCATGTAATGTAGAATAATTACAGTAGTGTAGCAATTTTAACATTTAGGTGCATCAATGATATAGTCTTCATAGCACTGTCTTCTTGGTTACTATCATTTTAAGCAGGTAATACTACAAGAGTTTAACACACCACCATTTCTTTTTTTAAACTAATGTTATTGATTTTGAACAGGAAACATACTTCTTAACTGTCCCTATTTTCACAGAATAGCCAGATTTTTGCCTCATAGTTTTGGTCTATTTGTCATAAAATGTGTGGTTTTCTGGCATTGAAGTCACTAAATAATGACATACATTTGAAGTTCAGACTTCAAATCCTTCAGAAGATGTATGTTAACACAGAGTCTGTTACTCAAGCAACTTTCTAAGTTTATAAGAGCAATATATAAAATCTGAACCTATTTTTGGGCCTTTGTCTCCCCATTTTGTTAGGCTTTGTCCAGATTTCTTGCAACATGAGGCTGAGAGGTATGATTGGAAGTCATGCAAACATAAACAAAAAAGGAAAAAAAATAAACACCATAATAATACAAAATGGGACATAATAATACATTATGTGCATGCACAACTGTCATTTAATAGAAATCAGCATATCAACACAGTTGATCTAGTAATTAAAACAAATTGAGAGAAGCCCCTATTATTAACTTTCAAATCATATTAAGCATACTAACTTACACATTTATATAATTGGTTTGCTATTCTGAAACTATCAAAAGCAACTTTCCATTCATCAGAGATTCAAAGGGGTAGATGTGTTCTAGTAAGTCTAGAGAAACCTGCTCAGGTATTGTCTCACACACTTGTCAAGTTCTGCTGTAGTAATGGAGATGGTAGACTTCCAATGCATAGTGCAAAAAAAGCTTTACAATGCTAGCTATTATCCATCCTATTTTTAACTAATACAGTTTTCATTTCCTATTTGGGAATGGAACTCCAAACATTACCAGTCCTCCTTTAAGGCTACCCCGAATGCTTTACATTCACTCTTAGAGTTCAATGCTATCGGATGTGCCTATTGGGGCATGACCAGAACATATGTAGATTATCAGCAACTGGTTGATGACATCTCCAACATATCTTTCTCAAAGTTTTGTAGGTCTTAACTTATCGAGTTGGTGTGCGGTACAACCTACATAAAACTCTTAAGTTGTTGGTCTCTGTATCTGGCCCAAAATTTTAGATATGGAGGATGTTCAAGACACTGTCCCCTTCAACTTCTCACATTAGAATTTCTTCTTGTGATTTCCAACTACCTTCCATCAGTTTTCTTCTTGCCACAGCCTGCCTTTCCTACAGGTCTCTATATATCACCCCTTTTGCACCTCTTGTAATTTTACTCCATTTCTTTTAGGGTATATTTCTACTTTATCTTTCTGCTGAGTAGATGTATTTCCCCTAAGATATGTTTAAGCTGCAAATATATTAGCCAGTCCTGGGCCCTCAAAGCAAATGATTCATTTAAATCAAGGTATCCTATCAGATGATCCTTCCTAGGATCAAGCAATATTTCGCACCACATCATCAAACCCTTTGCATCCCTGAAGTCCTTATCTTTCCAGGCTACACATTTTCTAACCAGAGAATATCACAAATATTTTCATAGGTTCATAGGTGTGCACTAGGCTAATGGCCCTGGAGCCTTTATAACCTAGCCCATAGGATTACCCTAGCATTTTGCCACCCAACCTTAGTTTCCAGTGCCTCTGTCGAGTAGAGCCACTGGAGTGATCCCTGGAGTGAATTTTCTATTTCCCATCCACTCATCAAGCTTTCTCTTGCAGAGGGACAGTGAGGTGCTCTGCTTGGCATGTATGGGAACTCTATTCCATAGCATGGGTAGTCTCTGGGTTATGAACCTGCCCCTCCAGCATGTTCTGTTGATTGTGATAAAGAGGTTGAGGTCTCTTGAGTGTGTGGTGCAGAGGGACTGGGATTTCTTTAGATGTAGCATTTCTAACAGTGCTTGGGTCAGACATTGCTTTGTAAGTCAAGCAGAGATCACCTCTAAGTAGGTGATATGAGACAGAGAATAGTTGGAGTTTTTTGAGTCTGTCCATATAGGACAAGTGTTTAAGGCCTAGGATCCTCTTTGTGAGGTATTTTTGCAGCCTCTCCAGTTGTTGCAAGTGTCTCCAGTTGTTGCAGGTATCTAGTGAGGTACATGCCAAATGAGGCATTGTGCTCAATGATTAGCCTAATGAGGGAAGAGTAGAGGGAGACAATGACTTCTTTCTTCCTGGATGCAAAACCCTTATTAATGAGATGTGCCACATAGAAGGACTTTCTGACCACAGTGGCAATGTGGTGGTCAAAAGAGAGGTTGCTGTCAGCCTGTGTTCCCAGATCTCTTATAACGGTTTCTTTGTTCAGTGGACTACCATTGATGTGGTAATTCAAGGGAACTGGTTTTTTTCCAGGGGGGGGGGGTGACAACACATGTTTTGGCATTGAGCTTAAGGCAATGGTTCTGACACCAGTTGTTGGTCTCAGTGAGGCCTTTCTGTAGGATGTCAGCATCACCTGGGGAGTTAATAATAGCTCCCAACTTGCAATCATCTGCAAAGTTTGTCAGTCAGATTCCCTTCATATTGGCCTGGACTTCAGAGAAGTAGATACAAACAGGAGAGGACCCAGGACTGAACCCTGTGGGACTCCACTTGTGACTGGTTGGCAGTCTGACTTGGTGTCAGCTACTTTTACATTATGGGTTCTATCTGTGAGCCAGTTTGCAACCCACCTAGTGATATAGGGGTTGATGCCTAGCTTAGTGAGTTTTTCTATGATTCCTGAGTGGGTAATGGTATCAAAGGCCTTAGCAAGATCAAGGTAGGCTGTATGAACCACCTTGCCTTCATCCACAGCTCTGGCGACTGACTCACAGAAGTCAACCAAGATGAGCAGGCATGATCTACCCTTCACAAAACCAAACTGTGTTGGATCCAGAGTTTGGAGATTCCCTATATCCTTGTTTATTAGGTCCACGATGATGCATTCCATAGCTTTGCATACCAGACTCATCAGGCTAATGGGGCGATAGTTCCCAGGGTCTGTAGTCGCTCCTCCTTTGTGAAGAGGAATGACTATAGCAGTGCACCATTCAGTAGGGACAAAGCCTGAAGTGAGGCTGTGATTAAACAGGCCACACAGGTGAGGTGCCAGTTCACTCTGTAGTTCATGTAGAACACAGCCAGGGATAATATCAGGTCCCATAGAAGCTGTATTCTTCGCCTTAGACAGTACTGGTTTAACCTGTGCATTAGTCATAATGAATGCCTGACAATCTTCTGGTATTGTGATTGGTCCTTTGGGGGGGGGAGAAAGGAGAAAGTTGGCACTGAATCTGTCGGCCAGTATACTGGCAATATCTGTTGGCTCAGTATAGAAGGTACCATTGTGCAGTAGCTCAGAGCAAACCTGGGAATTGCCGTGGAGATTCTTTACATAACTATAGAAGGCCTTGTGGTTGTCTTTACTATCTGCTGCAATTCTGTTTTCATAGCTAGCTTTAGAGGATTTGATGAGGGATCTCAACTTTTTCTTGAGGCTGATAAGGGAGTTTTTCCAGACTTGGAATTTCACCTTATTCAGCATCAGTTTCCTCCTCCTGTTGTAGAGTTTGTTTATGGCAGGGGACCACCAGACTGGCTTCCTTTCTTGGAGGAGAGCATCTTGGTTCTATTGGGTATGGTGAGATCCATGCATTTGTGTACGTGTTTGTACAGTGCACTGGTGTATGATTCAATGGTTATGCAACTATTCTGCATTTGCATGGGTGCCGTAATGTTAGCCACCTCTGTTTTTGTGGTTATTAGGGCCTTTACCTTAGTCCAGATCACCTTAGGCAATGCATTTTTCATAAAGGAAATCCTGGAGACCTACAAAAGAACCCTGTTTAGCAGTGGTGCTGCACTTATTTCCTGTCTGGCCATTATCTTCATCACTCTTCTAACACAGATGTTTAGTAATATAAAGCTGACAATTTAGTTTGCTTGCAAGTGCATATCTGACTGATTGAGGAAGCCCCAGACCTCCATATACTTGTGGGAGGTAACATATAATGGAAGAGACTCTATTTTATTTATTTATTTATTTATTTATTGCAATTTGATGCCCGGGGAAGTCCACTGGGCCATGAAGAGCACATTTTCAGTGGAGGTCTGGGGGCTCTTCTCCCACCTTCATCTATTGCCCAGTTGTTAATATATTCTTGCACAGTGTTGAATACTCGGTGATTAGCCAGGATGGGTAGGTTCCTAAACGTATAATTAGCATGTGGCATTATCATTATCTGTATAGCCTAAATCCATCTTATAAGCATACTTAGGTGTTCTATGTTAGGCCTAAGTTTTTTTATTTTAATTATCAGTTTATCTAATTACAGCTGAGTGATGCCTCCAGGTATTTCTGCAGTTACATCCTACTGATGTCTGTAGGTATCAAATATCATTTGTTCATATTTGCATTAAAAATTCCAAAACCATGCTACATACAAAGTAGTAAAAGATTTAATATTAAAGCTTGCACCATTGCAAACATAACTGTATTGCTATTTGACCTCTGTCTAGAGTAGGAAGAGATATTTTTGTTTACATAATATTTATTTGTATTGTCATAAAAGTCATGTTTTTCTTATTATCAAAACAACTAACACAGACAGAAATGTTGAGCCTCATAGGAAAGCTGTCAGCTGGATAGAAAAATGTTGCTGACAGCAGGTATATAACTTGAGTAGTTGCTGAGATATTGTAAGTTGTTTACAAAATATTACAAACTTATTATTTATTACCCACGGTAGTGGTGCTGCGGTAGCGTTGTCACCTCACAGCAAGACGTTGTCCCGTTCGATTCTCAGCTAGAGCGTCTTCTGTGTGGAGGCATGCGTGAATGGGTGTGCCTTTGTTGAAGGTTGTGTGTTAGGGCTGGCAACTCGGCACGTAAAAACCCACTACCAAACATTAGCGGACCGGAGTTCTGCTGTGGCAACCCCTAACCGGGATAAGCTGAAAGACACAACAACAACAACAAACTTATTATTTATTGTGTTTGCTGTGACTTAAAGAACACTAATACTATAAAAATAGCTTGCGCTGAAGAGCTTGCCATTTATACTTCTTAAGTAAATCTTATAGTTCCAGAGCTATGAACACTGGTTTTAAATGTGAGGACATAGTTTGAGTCTATCAAAAAGATTAGGCTCCACCCATTGGAAGTTACAGTGCAAATGTACAGAACTCCATTGGACATAATCACTTATATAGGTTTTCTTCTAATGTGAATGACAGAGAATGGGTAACTGCAAGGCTCAAGTATTGATATTTTGTGGCCTCTGGTATCACCCCTGATGTCTGTCTTTATGCTTCTTCAGCACAACATATCAGAGCTGGCTTGTTGGCATTACAATGTAGTCCAGAGACCTCACCATATGACTGAAGAACAGCAGTGGACTCTATGTTACTACTTAACACAGCATAGTCATCCACAAATAATATAAAAGAGCTTCTAATCTCCTGAGTTTATTTATTTTATTCATAGATTCATAGGTTCATAGGTAGGTACTAGGCTATCGGCCCAAGGGTCTACATAAGCCTAGCCAGTAAGGTACCATAGCTTACACCACACAAGAAAGTTATTTTCCTGTGCCACTGTCCAGCAGAGACACCGAAGTGATCCCTGGGGTTAAATTCCTATTTCCCATCCACTCATCAAGATTCTTCTTGAAGAGTGCTAATGAAGAACTTTGCTTGACATAGACAGGTAGCTTGTGCCAGAGTATAGGAAGTCTCTGGGACAGGAATCTATCCCTCCAGCGTGTCCTGTTTATTGTGGTGACAAGGTTTCGGTCCCTAGAGCATGTAGCTTGGAGGGATTGGGATTTCTTTAGGTGCAGCATGTCCAACAGCTCTGGATTTGACATAGCTTTATATGTTAGGCAGAGATCACCTCAGAGTAGGCGATATGCTACAGAGTAAAGCTGGAGTTTTTTGAGGCGGTCAGTGTAGGGCATTTGTTTGAAGCCAGTAATCCTCTTTGTGAGGTACTTCTGTGGCCTTTCCAGCTGCTGCAGATGTCTTGTGAGATACATTCCAAAAGGGGTGTTGTACTCTATAATGGGTCTAATGAGTGATGAGTAGAGGGGAACAATGACCTCTTTTTCCTGGATGAGAACCCTTTTATGATGAGGTGTGCCACATAGAAGGACTTCCTGACTACTGTGGCGATGTGACTATCAAAGGAGAGACTACTGTCCACCTGGGTCCCAAGGTCTCTTATCACGCATTCGGTGTTAAGTAGATTGCTGCCTATGTGGTAGTTCATGGGTATAGAGTTTTTACCAAAGGGGATGGCACTACACTTTTTGGCATTGAGTTTGAGGCCATGGCTCTGACACCAGGCATCTGTCTCAGTGAGGCCCTTCTGTATGATGTCCACATTATTTGGGGACTTGACTATGGCTCCTAGTTTGCAGTCATCTGCGAAATTTGTCAGCCAGAGGCCTTCTGTGTTAGCCTGTACTTCAGAGACGTAGATACCAAACAGGAGAGGTCCCAGGATGGAACCCTGTGGCACTCCACCTGTCACTGCCTTAAGGTCAGATTTGGAGTCTGCAACTTTTACAAGTGTGGGTTCTGTCAGTGAGCCAGTTGGCAACCCATCTTGTGACATAGGGATTTATACCTAGTGAATTTAGCTATAATTCCAGAATAGGGAATGGTGTTGAAAGCCTTGGCGAGGTTAAGATAGGCTGTGTGAACCACTTTTCCCTCATCCATGGCTTTGGTGACTGCCTCAAAGAAGTTGATCAGGTTCAGGAGGCATGATCTGCCTTTCACAAACCCGAACTGGGTGGGATACAGAGTTTGGAGGTTACCAATGTCTTTGTTTATGAGTTCCATGATGATACGTTCCATGGCCTTGCAGACCAGGCTTGTCAGGCTAATAGGTCAATAGTTCCTGGCATCAGTGGTGGCTCCCCCTTTGTGGAGTGGGATAGCTTTTGCTGTGCGCCATTCAGTGGGCACAAAGCCTGATGTGAGGCTATTATTGCACATGGTGCCAGTTCATTCTGAAGTTCGTGTAAAATGCAACCTGGGATGTTGTCCGGTCCCATGGATGCTGTGTTTTTGGCTTTAGAGAGTGCAGCTTTTACCTGCATAGTTGTGATTACAGGGACTCTGCATTCTTCCTGTATAGATATGGGGCCTTTAGGGGTGAGAGGGGGGTAAGGTTAGCACTGAACTGATCTGCCAGGATGTTGGCAATATCATTTGGTTCTGTAATTTTTGTGCCTTTGTGCTGTAACTCAGAGCAGATCTGGGTGTTGCCATCTAGATTCTTGACATATCTATAGAATACTTTGTGGTTGTCCTTGGATTTAGTGGCTATTTTGTTTTCGTAGCTAGCTTTGGAAGATCTTATAAGGGATCTCAGCTTCTTACTGAGGCTGACCAGGGAGCTCCTCCACTCATGGGATTTTACTCTCTTTTGCAACAGTTTCTTCCTTCTGTTGTACAGTTTGTTTATGGCAGGGGACCACCAGATTGGCTTCCTTTTTATTTATTTATTGCATTTGTTGACCAAGAAAGTCAACTGGGCATAGGAACAGCCCATTTTCAGTGGAGGCCCAGGGAGAAAAGCTCCACATTATTACATACAAAAGTAGAAACAATGTTGATACATACAAAAGTAAAAACAAAGTTGAAACATAGGACAATTTTTGCAGTAATGTAATTTCATTAATTACATACAAAGATCCTTAACTACATGCAAGAGTAAAATATGTTAATACATAGAATGAAGTATTATGGGCAGTACTATCACGTGAGAGGAAAAGTAATAGCAGAAATGGCAATAATGTATTATAGTCAGCTATAAATGTGAAGATAGTGATGCCATGTATTTCAGTTAAAACATATAAATGTGAAGGTAATGATGCCATGTATTTGAGTTAACACATGAGTTTTTATATATATATATATATATATATATATATATATATATATATATATATATATATATATATATATAAAATTATATTTGTTTGTAGAGTTCTAAGCTGAGAGGAGTTGATTTCAGGGTAGAAAGCAGGTGACAGGTAAGAGTCAGTCGAGGTGACAGAAAAGAGTCAGAATGGTACAAAGAAGAGTGGAATGTTTTTAAGATTGGTAGAGGTTGAGGTCAGGTTCCAGAGTGGGAAATCAGGTGTTGTGGTTATTTGGTAGAATACGGGAGCATAGCCAATGGGAGGAAAAATGTAATTTGAGTGATTTTGTAAAGGAAGCAGGATTACTGATTGCCCTGAGTGAAGGAGGAAGATTATTCCATAACTTGGAGACAGCATGAAAGTACAGCATTTGGCCAGCTGAGAGTTTGGATATCTCAATAGACAATAACATTTTGTTTTCAGACCTGAGGTGGCGATTGGGGTGGTACATGGTCAGTATGGATGAGAGGTAAAGGCAGCTTTCAGGCTGGAAGATTATCTTGTGGGCTGTAGTAAATTGTAGGTAAGTAAGATGGTGGGGGGGGATTCTAGCCAATTTAGTTGATGCAGTGAGGAGCAGTGGTGGGTAGAATACTTTGTGTTTGTAGCAGATTTAGTGACTTTGTTGTAGCAAGAATCAAGCTTATTTTTTAAGGAGGATTGTAGGTTGATGAGGATGCGAGCACCGTATAGAAGAGTTGAAAGTAGGAAGGATGAGGCCAAGGCCTTTTTAGCAGAGAGATTGAGGAAATAGTTGTGCCTATATAGGGCACCCAGCTTTTGATGTTTTTTTTTTTTTTATGTTGCTGTGGATACGAAGGTCAAAACTTAATTTGTCATCAGTGATGACACCTAGCAATTTGGTACTAGGGACAAATTCAATGATCGTGTTGTGGGAACTAACAGTAAACAGAGACTTGTCAACAGTGCTAGATTTTGTGGGGGTAAATAATAAGAGTTTTGTTTTATTGGTGTTAAGGGCGAGGTGATTCTGGGACATCCAGTGCTCAGTAGAGGTAAGTGCTTCTTGGGTAAGATGCTGTAATTCAGTGACAGATTTTGAGGAACAAATGATTGTTGAGTCTTCTGCATATTGGATGATAGTACTGTGAGCTAAAGTTTTAAGGAAGTTATTGACAAATATACTGAAAAGCAGGAACCCAGAAATGATCCTTCGGGAACACCTGTGTTAGTAGTAATGAAACGGGAGGAAGAGTGCTGCTATCTGGTAGATTGCTGCTTATTGCTGAGGTAGTTAGTAAACCATTGTAGAGTGGGAAGAGATAGGCTAAGGTTAGAGAGGCTAGTAAGCAGTAGGGAGTGGGAAATGGTGTCAAATGCCTTTGATAAATCAAGGAAGAGTAGAGAAACTAAGGAGCCAGCATCATGAGCTCTATTTACTGTGTCTAAGAAGGAAATGAGGTTAGTGTTGGTACTATGTCTGGGACTGAAGCCATGTTGATATGGGCAAAGTAGGTGATGTTTTACTAGATGACTTACGAGCTGTGCATCAATACACTTCTCTAATATTTTAGAGATGGGGAAAGAATGGTGATGGGATGGAAGTTTGAGATGTTGGAGTTGTTGACGCCTTTATGAAGAGGGATGACAAATGCTTTCTCACAGATATCTAGTATAGAGGATTCTTGAATGGACCTGGTAAGGAGGATGTTGATAGGATATGCAATGAAGGGGGCTGCTAGTTGTAGGTATTTTGCAGGTAGATTATCTGGGGCATTTGTACATGGTTTGAGTTTATAAAGAAGTTTTTAGATGGTGGATGTGGGAATGGGTGATAGTGAAATGATGGGTAGGGGATTTGAAGGGCTAGTGCTGATGGTGTTCCTAGTGGGTCTGGGTTGATAGGTGGGAAAGTAGCAGTACATTTGGTGATGGCGTCAATAAAGTATGCATTGAAGAGTGAGGCTGGTTCAGAGGGAGTTTTATCTGGGTTTGGGCATGGAGTATTGTTAGTTCCTGGGTAGAGTAGGGAGTTAATTACTACCAACATTTCTTGGGATTTTGTTATGCTGGTCTTGAATAGCTTGGATGTATTCATTTTTGTTTTTGACAACTAAGCATTTAGCCTGATTGCAAAGTTGTTTGTATTGCATGAGATTGGAAGGTGTTTTGTTTTTTGTCAGGCATTCTGAACTTTGTCCCTAGAGGACATGACTTGCTTTGTGGTCTTTGCAAGCTAGCAAGAATATTTTGCTTTGACTCTCTTTAGTCTGAGAGGGGCAAGACTATTTGGAGTCCTGAGGAATGTGGAATTAAGGAATTCCACAGCTTCATTAAGTGGAAGAAATGTCAGTGGGCTCCTGTTTGTTTTCTGCAGGCTGTCATTGAGGGTATTTTGGGAGAAGTGAGACAGATCTCTGATATATCTATATTGGAGAATGTTAGGTATAGAGGTGGGCTTACATGTTATGAATGTTGGAGAGTGGTTGCTAATACTGTCAGGGAGAGTAGCGTAGGAAGAGATTTCGTCAGGATCAGAAACCAAGATCCACTCTAAGGTAGAGCCTTTGTTTCTGTTGTTGTCAGGTCTGGTAATATCAGAGATACGTTGAGAATAAATATGAAGGTTGATGTTTGTTTTTATTGGAGATGTCTAGCCAGTTGATATTAATGCCGCCTAGGATTATTAGTTTCATGTTTTATGTTGTTGCTTGTCCAGCCTAGAATTTCTTCTAGAATAGAATTGTTGCCTGGAGGAATGTATATAACTGTGATACAAAGGCTTTTGCAGTTATTACATTTGAGAAGGGTAACTAGTAGCTCTGCAGAAGAAGAAAAGGGGGAATTGGTTTAGAATATGAAATAACTGTGTAGGTGCTTGGGAATAGTAAGGCAACACCTCTGCCTTTTTTGTGGAGTCTGTAAGCACTGAGGCAGGAGTAGTTTGGGGGTAGAAATTCAGAATCTTTGATATATGGTTTTAGCCATGTTGCAGTGATGGTGGTAAAATCTGGCTTATGTTGACTTAGCCATGCATGCAGTTGGGGAATTTTGTTTCTAATGCTCTGGAGATTAATACTGGTGAAGTTTAGGCATTTTGTGCAGCTGGGGGAATTATGAGAATGGGGAGAAGGGCCTGGGTTAGGATGTATGTCACCCTAAAGAACTAGGTTACAGAGAGTCGAGAAGTTGCTAGGGAGGGGTTTATTTTTGTGTTGTTGAAGTATTTGTGGACATGGTAGCAAGGAGGGCTATGTTGTGTAGCAAGCAGGGTCAGTTTCTTTTGTAGGATTATATCAGCTTGATGCAGACTAGAACAGATTGCAGTATCACTGGGGAGGGTGTAAAAGTGGGGTGATATATTGGGGAGTGTGGGGGAGGTAGATGGGTTGTGTGAAATAAAGTTAGTCTTAGAAGGATAGAGAGGTAGAAAGTAAATATGAGGAGAAAGATATTGAATAAAAGAGACATAGCTGTGTAATGTTTAATTATGGGAGGCTAAGGTGAATGTTGATGAGTATGAGTGTGAGTGGGATGTATTGATAGGGCTGTAGGAGTTTAAGGCAGTGCAGGATGTATGAGAGTATAAAGGTATATTTGGATTTCTGAATGTTGGTTGTGGTTAGTTATGTGTGGTGAGAGGAGGATTAAATGGAAGGGTAGAAAGTTAGGAAGTGAGATGAGGCAGTTAGTAAGAAGAGGGCAAGGGTTGGAGTCAGGAAGTGAGATGAGGTAGCTAGAAAGTAGGGAGTGAGGGGCGGAGTGTGAGGTGGTAATGAGTATGGCTATGAGTGGAATAGTTTTTAGAGAAGTGTGGGGGAGTGTGGAAAAAGAGATGTGTGATTGGTGGTTGAGTGTGTAAGTCTGGTAAGGTTAGCTATAAATGTAATTGATGTGGGGGTGTGTTGGAATGGGGGTTGGGTTGGGAGCGGAGTGAGCCCAAGCACAGAGAGGGTGAACAAAGTGGGTTTGCCCAGCTGGAGGAGGCAAGAGTGCCAAAACCAATCAGTCAGCAAGGGTACACCAATTGGAATGCTTGTTAGCAGGTAGGTGGGCTGTGTTCATCAGAGAGAACACTTATCAAATCATAATAGGATAGAAAGGCTGTTAGGGAGAGACTATATTTCACTGATGTTAAGGGTTATATGTATTTGTTTTTCTTTGGATGTTTTATTAGTTGTCTTACGATTTACCAATTATATATGATGGATAAGATGTATTTATTCCCTATTCTTTTGTAAATAAGGGGAAGATAGTATGCAAAGACTGAGACTTGCTTATGCTGCCATCTAGTGGTATAAGAGGGAAGCACCAGGAATGGGTTCAGCTAAAGGCATTGGGCATGAGGAGAGAGCAAAGAGCAAACGCTACGGGGAAAGAGATATCCTCGGGGGTCAGTCCGCAAGTGTGCTAGCCCTTAGTGTTAAAAAAAACGTGAACAGCACTAATAAAACAGCTGAAAGCTGTAGGCAGTCACCTACACTGAAGGCTAATGAGTGGCTCATCTTTGCCAACAGACAGAGGGACTTCAGGAGTGTTTTGCAGTCCAAGTTGTAGATATGGTGCAGTAAAGTGGGAAGGCAGCCCGAGTAGGAGCAATGTTCATTCAAGCTGTAAACAAAGACAATAGCTGAAGCAAAATGAAAAGAAGAGGGAAAAGAAATAAAAAAAAACTGAGATAATAACAGATTGATGGGCAACTAAGTACACATATGAGAGGGGGATAGGACAAAGTATAATGGCGGTGGTAGCCAGAAAGTGAAAGGATAGTTTGTAGGAGAGTAGTATCAGTGGAAGCCCTACTATATAGACATGTAAATAGGAAGAAAAGTGACCACAGCTGGAGGCCGGGAAGTAGAAAAGTACCCCTTTACTCTGGTGGCTAACACTTCTATAACTAATAAGAATAGGTTAAGGTATAGTAGGCATCTCTGACTAGTGCTGTCACTGCTCATTCCCATCTCTGATAGCCCTCCATTCACCATTATCCTATAGTATGGATTGGTATATAAAGCTTTCACCCATATCAAAAAATGGCTACCACATTCCTTGACTTGTAAAATTTCAAAAAGAAAGGTCCAACTAACCTGAGATGAAAGCTTTTGCTATATCTAAGAATACCATGCCCTCTTTGATGTTCTTTCCTCCAAATTCTACCAGAAATGTCACTATTTCCCACCAGTTATTGGCTAACCCCTCACAAATATATTCTGGTCGATATCAATGGGAGTATATTGTCTAGCCTACCAGCAAACACCTTTGCCAGGATTTTCACATCAACATTAATAAGCAATATGGGTCTGTAGTCACCACTGGCTAATGTTACCTCCTTCTTCTTCTTTGGGATGATAGAGATGATCACCTAATTTAAAAAAAAAGCAGGCCTCACTCTACCTCACCATCCCAAGAATTGCAAACTTCCATCAAGATTGCCCATATAAATATCCCTCCCCCAATCTTGTAAAATTCTGAAGGAAACCCATCTAGTCATGGGCTCTATTCAGTTATAAATTGGTGATGACTATGGTAATAAGTTTTCTATCAGTTTAAGTCTATCTTTTTCTTCCTGATTGAAAGGCCTTTTCCTAGCTGTGAACAGTTCCCATTTTACAGGGTCATCCTCTGCCTAGCCTCATATAGTGTGGTAATTTGCAAAAGGCATCCCTAATATCATCATCTTTGTATACTAAACCCCCTCGCAACCAACTGCACAATTAGAGAATAGTGTGCCTTGCAAACTATCTCTTAAAGAACCATGCTATATATTTTGGGATTTCTCTTTTTGTTTAACCAATAAAAATGCCCCCTACTTCTAAGTTTCACCTCACTCCTAGAGACTCCTAGAATAGATAGTTCAGTATGCAGTTATGAATCTAGGTCTTTTCGTTGTTTATTTATTCTCTTTCTTTGATTACTTTGCTCTGAACTTCCTTCAGAGCCCAGGATTTTGTTTTCATGTTTTGTTTTTTTCATTTTCCTGTTATACCCTTCTTTTTCAATCAGGTTTCCTTTAGTCGTTTTGATACCTTACCACCAGGTTCTATTTACATTACTGTCTTGCCCTGGATTTCTGTGTAAGACATTTTGATCTTCTAAGCAGAATTTCTTTATACTATCTTGTTTTTTCCAGTGGACATATGACCACCTCCACGCCCTGTATTTTGTTTGCTCTGTGTTCAAGTAGACCATTAATATGATGAGTGAGTGGTCAGACAGGAAGATTTTTGTAGGGCTAACTACCTTATGAACATGGTGTTTCTGTATCAAAATCAAATCAATTTTACTACCCTGGCAGGAACAATTTCTAGAGAATGACAGTGACACTAGTCTTGGACTGGCATATCTCCAAATGTCCACCTAATCATTAGAAGTCATCCAGCTGTCAAGCACCCTTTGACTCCTTCTGTGTTATTCTCCCTTGTTATAAAACCTATCCTGCTGTGCATTTAGTGAAGGTTAAAATCCCCATTAACTTACCCAGATTAGTGTCATCCTGCCATAAAGTGAGAAAATTCCAGATTTCATCACCATCATCATTATTTGGAGTATATATGTTCCCAGTCACCCATTTCTCTTTCTTGACAGTTCCCTGCTTATATCAGCCATTTACCTAACCCACTTCCCCTAACTCTAATAGTGATGGCTACTACTGACTTGTTCAACATAATAACCACCCATTTTTACCTCCCCCTGGTTTATGGTCTCCAGGTATCATCTAGTACTAATTTATTTTCAGTTTTTGCACTTCCTGAATTTTAACTTTTGTTTCTTGAAGGCACATAATACCTGTCTCACCTTTTCTGATCCTCTGATGAATTCCAGCTTAACATATAGGGTGGGTGCTCCCCCCAACAATTCAAGATAGGATTTTAACACATTCAATGTCGGTAAAGTTAAATGCGTGTTGAAAGTGGTGGTATTAAGCTGAAAGCCCCTGCCCCCATGTGAAATCCATTGTCATTCTCTTGCTTAGGACTATGTCCTGTGGTTACCAACTACTAGATAGCTAATCAATATAAGATGGACTTTATGTTACCATTTGTACCACCAGCACCACCACCCCAATACCCCCCTGGCAAAAATATCTAACAAGAACTCCTGTTACATTCCTCATCAACACTCAAAACATTCTCATCTTAGAATTTAATAATAATGTCTAATGGCTGGGAGACTTTGACTCTAACCCTTTTATTAACATGATAGGTAGTGTAAACAGAAGTCTGCAACAAGGGAAAGGATATTTGGTAGTCTGGCCTATGACTGAAACAACCCTAGGGATTTTTAAAAACAGCATCCCTCTTATCTTTGTTACCTCCAATCCAGGCCAAGGTCAGCAAATTTCTTGGCTTCTGTGTGGGTCCAAGGTGAGAAGTGTGAGTAAAAAAAAAACAGAAGGAGAAAAATGAAAAAGAGAATAAGATAAACAGTAAATTCAACCCATGCTATCTTAGCAGCCATGTTGGGTGAGTAAGAAAAAACAGGGATCGAGAACTCTTCACCCAGACGCCAGATAAGAGACACCCGCTGGCAGGTGAAACAGAACAGAATACAACAGAATAGAATACAGGGAAAGAGTACATTTTCAAGCTGTAGATTTAATATATGAAATGGTTCTGAGACAAACAAAATGACAAGAAAAAAATCATATTGTTCTGGGCTCTTACTCTTGACAAGTTGTGGGCCTAGAGATACTTCTGTCATGGAGAACTACCCTGGCTGAGTGTTGACATTTCCTGTAAAGGAGAAGAAATTCAAAAGAAAAGAGAATTAGTACTCAAAATGTTCAGTGCTGACAAGCCAGAAAAAAAATAAAAGACTGAAAACCCAGAAGAGCGACTCTTGAAGACTGCCCTTTTCCTTTAAACTTTTTTTTTTTTTTTTTGCTGGGGCCAAGCTCCCCACACCCTACACCAAACTCTGAAATCATCATACCTTGGTGAAAAGAGAATATTCTGAGAAATGGCCATCTCAGACTTAGTGTATGTTAAGTCTGTTTTTGGCCTCTAGAGGGTCCCCACATTTCAAACGGTGACTGAGAAATCCGCATAAAGTGCGGCCAAACAATATAGCGCCCCAGCAAACATACAAAGCAACATTCCTAACATTACTCTTTTAACTGCTGTTATGTTATGCTACATTAAAATATACAAAACAATCAGATAAGATCTCAGCAGTAGCTGTGATACATCAATAGGCTACTTCAGATAGATTTAAGCAAGAATAAACAAGAACTGTAGACATTAGGAAATACTAGTGCTACTATTACTAGTACATTTCAGTGCTAGATAAATGAGAAAACCTTCCACAACCTATCTTTGGATAACCAGAAAAGACAGGAACAAGAAAGCATCCACATTATAAACACAATAGATCCCAACATCTGACTTATAATAGGTCATCCTTCACTGACACATTTATACATCCAAAGGCCATCCAGCACTGTTTGTCTGTTGAGTCTGACAATCCTAAAAATACTTCAGACCAGGTCTTGCTCTTAGCTGTGCAGGTCTTTTCAGGTAAATTGTCATATTCTAGAGGCTTGTTGTGACTGTGAGGCCCTTGAGTAGACCCCTTTTGGTAGTCTTGGGATACTACTGCACCTTCTTCTCGGTGAGGGTGTAATCCTTGTTGCGCTCCCCCATTCCTGGGTATAGCTTGCTCTTGTTGGTTGTGCTGATGGGTGGATTGCTTCTCTTTTGTATCTGTTCCTTGAACATTTGAAGAATTTGCATACTTTAGACTTATTCGTAATTCATTGCTAGCCTTCAAGGTTTTTTATGTTGTGGGCTAGACATGGTACAAAGGGATGACATTCAGTGATGTTTGCTAGGGTACATTCCATTTCAGCTACCTTTCTGAGCAGTTGTCCTCCTCCTGCAGCCCTTCCATCTCATTTAGCAGTGATTTTAAGCCCCATACAAGATTTTAAGCTTCATTTTTACTCTAGTGAGTAATTCTTTCTCCTTTCCTCCTTGCTAACTATTGTGCCACAGACACTATGGAGGTCCTATAGTCAGAATCATTTAATGTGTGTTTGTAGGGTAACAAAGATTGCAGAAGAGTGCAGGGGGGAAAAATTAAGCATCCATCTTGCTTGAGCTAGCCATGATCCCTTCTTTAACACATCATTTCTTGAGACAATCTTTGAAAAAAGATGTATAGTGTAAAAAATATTACAATGCAAATCACCTGTGTATCGATGTTTTTGTATGGGGTTATGGTGAGATAAAATGAGCTGAATATGACAGTTTTTTTTTTCCTTTTCTGTACTAAAGTAGTAACACGCACACACATGCACCAGTGTCTCAACAAATAAGCCCATAAGGTGTAATACCTCAAAATTTAATGTATTGGTCAAAGGTGACTCCATAGTGAGATGCACAACTGTAACACTCATCAGGCTGAATAGCGAGAGGATTACAGTTAGCTGCCTGTCAGGTATCAGGATTGGTCAAGTCACTCAAGCACTCAAGTCACTCAACAACAAGTGCCGGTATGACTCTGTTATATTCCATGTTGGGGTGAATGATTTGAGACATTCCTCTCTGACTATATGAAGAGAGACATGACTGAATTCTTAGATTATGTGCACCAGGCAGGTATGAACCTAGCCCTAAGCAGCATACTACCTTCATCAAGGATGATGCTACAATACAAACAAAAAATGATTGACTTTAACAACTGGCTTAGCTTCTGGTGTCAGTCCAGGGGGATCCAATATCTGTCAGCCTGTGTAGACATGGTCAATAGACCACACTGCTTTGTCAGAGTGTTCTGCACCTGTCTCTTCTAGGTGTTCAGATACTGGAAAAGACATTAGCCATCCCTATTGTGCCTTTTTTAGGCAGTGTAAAAACAACCAGCCTCCTGACATAATAAAATCCTCTCCAGATAAACTCAAGGTGTTCTGCTGCTTAATGCTAGGAGTCTAAACAGGAAACTGAACTCCCTGGAAGAAACTAATGTCTAAGAACAAGAGAGGCCTGGCTCAGCATAGAAAGAATTTCCTCTGCAGCCTAAACAAACAAATTAGAAATCTTGTCATCATTCAAAACTAATTACAAAGCAAAAATTCTTCTTTAACTGTGTCCGATATTCAAAATGGAATGCCGAACTATGTGATGAACTGATAGTGGATGGCACCACCTATACTCTACCAGAGGAAATAGCCAACCTGCTACCTGACAGATATGGTGCAATCCTCACCCCCCCCCCCCCATCTGCACCAGTCATTCCCCAAAATATACCTGCTGCCATTCTTCAGCCTATTATCTCAAGAGAACATATCATCTCTGGGTTCTCCAAGGCCAAAAACATGGCTTCAAGGAGACCACATAACATCCCATGTTGCCTATTAAACAACTTAAAACATGACCTATCAGACCCACTCGGATCCTTGTTTAATTACAGCCTGTGAACTGGCAATGTTCCAGTGGAATGGAGGACTGCAACAGTTATCCATCTCACAAAGGGAGATCATAAACTGGCTCTGGAAACGATAGACCCATAAGCCTAACTGGCCTCATATACAAGGCCATGGAAAGAATTATTATGGACCTTAGGTTCCTTATGTACAATGAACACCTCCAATTGTATGCACACTGTGCACTGTGGTTACTACATATGCTTTGTATTATGGTTATTATTCACATTGTGCACCAAGGTTACTATTTACACTGATGATCACAGTTATTATGTGTAACATGCACTATGGTTACTATGTATACTAACCACTAAAATGACTATGTACACTGAGAAACAGAATGCTATCTATGCTGTCCTCCAAGGTTACCATATACAAAATGCAAGAATGTTTCAATGTAAACTGAACACAAAGGTTACTATGTACAATAAGCACCAAGCATATTGTGCACACAGATCCCTAACTTTACTGTATGCACTGTATAATGAGGTTGCTATGTACACTGAACAATAAGGTTCCTGTATCCAATGAACACAAAAGGGCAATGTTCACCAAGTTTACTATTTCTACTGTGCATTAAAGTTACTATGC